>NC_056737.1:246623066-246923066 GCF_019279795.1 Protopterus annectens
TATATCACTGAAACTTTAGTAACAAAACTAAGATAATATGTAATGCATATCACTGAAACTTTAGTAACAAAACTAAGATAATATGTAATGCATATCACTGAAACTTTAGTAACAAAACTAAGATAATATGTAATGCATATCATTGAAACTTTAGTAACAAAACTAAGATAATATGTAATGCATATCACTGAAACTTTAGTAACAAAACTAAGATAATATGTAATGCATATCATTGAAACTTTAGTAACAAAACTAAGATAATATGTAATGCATATCACTGAAACTTTAGTAACAAAACTAAGATAATATGTAATGCATATCACTGAAACTTTAGTAACAAAACTAAGATAATATGTAATGCATATCACTGAAACTTTAGTAACAAAACTAAGATAATATGTAATGCATATCACTGAAACTTTAGTAACAAAACTAAGATAATATGTAATGCATATCACTGAAACTTTAGTAACAAAACTAAGATAATATGTAATGCATATCACTGAAACTTTAGTAACAAAACTAAGATAATATGTAATGCATATCACTGAAACTTTAGTAACAAAACTAAGATAATATGTAATGCATATCACTGAAACTTTAGTAACAAAACTAAGATAATATGTAATGCATATCACTGAAACTTTAGTAACAAAACTAAGATAATATGTAATGCATATCACTGAAACTTTAGTAACAAAACTAAGATAATATGTAATGCATATCACTGAAACTTTAGTAACAAAACTAAGATAATATGTAATGCATATCACTGAAACTTTAGTAACAAAACTAAGATAATATGTAATGCATATCACTGAAACTTTAGTAACAAAACTAAGATAATATGTAATGCATATCACTGAAACTTTAGTAACAAAACTAAGATAATATGTAATGCATATCACTGAAACTTTAGTAACAAAACTAAGATAATATGTAATGCATATCACTGAAACTTTAGTAACAAAACTAAGATAATATGTAATGCATATCACTGAAACTTTAGTAACAAAACTAAGATAATATGTAATGCATATCATTGAAACTTTAGTAACAAAACTAAGATAATATGTAATGCATATCACTGAAACTTTAGTAACAAAACTAAGATAATATGTAATGCATATCACTGAAACTTTAGTAACAAAACTAAGATAATATGTAATGCATATCACTGAAACTTTAGTAACAAAACTAAGATAATATGTAATGCATATCACTGAAACTTTAGTAACAAAACTAAGATAATATGTAATGCATATCACTGAAACTTTAGTAACAAAACTAAGATAATATGTAATGCATATCATTGAAACTTTAGTAACAAAACTAAGATAATATGTAATGCATATCACTGAAACTTTAGTAACAAAACTAAGATAATATGTAATGCATATCACTGAAACTTTAGTAACAAAACTAAGATAATATGTAATGCATATCACTGAAACTTTAGTAACAAAACTAAGATAATATGTAATGCATATCACTGAAACTTTAGTAACAAAACTAAGATAATATGTAATGCATATCACTGAAACTTTAGTAACAAAACTAAGATAATATGTAATGCATATCACTGAAACTTTAGTAACAAAACTAAGATAATATGTAATGCATATCACTGAAACTTTAGTAACAAAACTAAGATAATATGTAATGCATATCACTGAAACTTTAGTAACAAAACTAAGATAATATGTAATGCATATCACTGAAACTTTAGTAACAAAACTAAGATAATATGTAATGCATATCACTGAAACTTTAGTAACAAAACTAAGATAATATGTAATGCATATCACTGAAACTTTAGTAACAAAACTAAGATAATATGTAATGCATATCACTGAAACTTTAGTAACAAAACTAAGATAATATGTAATGCATATCACTGAAACTTTAGTAACAAAACTAAGATAATATGTAATGCATATCACTGAAACTTTAGTAACAAAACTAAGATAATATGTAATGCATATCACTGAAACTTTAGTAACAAAACTAAGATAATATGTAATGCATATCACTGAAACTTTAGTAACAAAACTAAGATAATATGTAATGCATATCACTGAAACTTTAGTAACAAAACTAAGATAATATGTAATGCATATCACTGAAACTTTAGTAACAAAACTAAGATGATATGTAATGCATATCACTGAAACGTTCTGCAGTCATACATTCTTGCTACACCTTTCTATGTGTATTTACTTTTGCTATGAAATTTTTATTGTAGGATGTATTTTCACTTTTGTTATTGATTATTTTATTATGTACTTTCTTCCTCTGGTGCCCAGGTTGTGGCTGCAAGGAGTCAAATGACCAGTGCCTTACTCAGTTACCAAATTACAAATATATATATATATATATATATATATATATATATATATAAAATCTTAAAAAAAGTTACCAGAGTTCCATTCAATATACATTCAACAGTTAGAACTTTCTTCACTTGTCTCTCGTTCCCTTCATCAACCACATTCTCTGATAATCTTTCCCCTTCTTTCACCACAGTCTATTTTGCACCCATACTTGGTATTTAACCTGC
Organism: Protopterus annectens; assembly: GCF_019279795.1. Taxonomy (NCBI): domain Eukaryota; kingdom Metazoa; phylum Chordata; order Ceratodontiformes; family Protopteridae; genus Protopterus; species Protopterus annectens. The sequence continues at coordinate 246,625,627 of NC_056737.1, forward strand.
CTTACCAGGGTATATCATATATCTCAAACTGTGTGTGACTACTTTATCAGCAGAGGCTTTTAATCTGAGGGAAAAGCTGAAAAATCTGCTGCAGAAGGAGGCTAGTACACATATCAACATTCTTTGTCTTGTATCTATGTACAGCTGAATATTACCCAGAGAGGTCTGCGAGCATACAAAGCACCTACAACCCCCTTTGAGTAGGGGAATGCTGAGGATATGGTCTTTTGAAAGAGATGGGTACAGGCAGATGGGTACAGGCAGCTCACCAGAGTTCTACTGAATGGGTACGCATCCTAATTGAGAGGGTTGAAGCGAAGGCTTTAAGAAATCAGAATGGCGAGTGTTGAACTTGATAAACTTTTAACATCCGTTAAATTGACTAGTATGCTGGAAGAACTTAATGGCAGACTTGTGGACTTTGAAGAATTACTAGTTGAGCGTAAAAGCTACAAAATTAATAGAGACATTAAGGATTACAGTCTTGATAAAGTGTTTCTTTGGAAAAGAAAAAAATAATAGAGCTTTTTCATGTAGAAGCAGAAGTAACAATGGTAACAATGATATTAGTTGGGGTGAAAATGTTTCTGCTTCTTCCTCAGTTTCTTTTGCTGCTTCTGAGGAGGCAAATGTGATTGCTGGAGCTGAGGGGAATATGGAACAGTTTCCAGCCCTGCCCAAAGCACAACATTTGAAAGATATGCAGAACCGCTTTCGGAATTCCAGTTCTGCCAGAACAGACTTTAATAACAGAAAATGAGGCCGCAATGAATGTGGCCAGCAAAAGAACTATAATAAGAAGGGGCAGCATAACAAGAAAAAACGCTGGTATTAATGTATTTTGTGACAATTTACATGTGTTAAATCTGTCCAAACATGAAATTTCTGATGCGGTTATGTCTGTATTATGTCTTGGCCTTAAATTTATACCAACTGATTTACCAAAAATACATGTGCATAAAAGTGAAATCTTTTCTTTCAGTAGAAAATTGCATTTGATGTATTACTTTAAACACGAGGGAGCGGTTGTGCCTACTGACTGTTATGAAAGAGGTGATGATGATTCTTTTTACTCATGTTTGTCATCTCAAGAAGATTTGTTTGAGAATGACCTTAATGCTTATTGCCAACTGAACACTGATGCTATCTCTGTTAAAAGCTCTTTTATTCCACCTTTTTTAAATAGCACTTTGCAAGGATATTTTGCTACACTTAATTTTGAGGTTGAACAAATGTACTGGTCTTGCATAGAGAATAAGTCTAATATATGCTTTAACTTAACTAAGGAGCAATGGCTAGCCCTATTGGTATTTGGTAATGACAGAAGATGGGTGGCTAAACCATCTGATAAGGGGAACCAGATAGTAATCATGCATTTTACACAATATTTAGAGATGTGTTATAAACATTTGAACAATGTGGAAATTTATAGAAAATGTGATGTTTCTGATTACTTTGAAGCTATTAAGGAGTATCAACTGTTGTTAGACAAAGGTCTTAGGTTGGGGTATTTGACCTCTAAGGATGTGGAAAAGAAGTCTGGAGTGGAAAACTGCTCTATGGCAGTTTTTTCTGTTTACCTAAGACACACAAAGGTCTAACTAACCTTAGTGGTCGACCTATAGTGTCTACACAGAGGTACTCTTTGAAAAACATAAGTGTGCTGCTACATGAACATCTTAAGAAATATGTAATGAGTACAGCCTCTTACATTAGGGATAGCCAGGAATTTTTTGAACAAAATAAAAGGGAAAGTTTGGAATATGAACATGTTTTGGCTCTGCCTGGATGTCAAAAGTCTTTATACTAACATTAAGCATGAAATAGGGATTCAGGCCTTATTCCATTTCCTGGGGGACTCTCCCATGTCTCATTTTTGATGGATTTAGTTATGTTTTATTTGAAAAATATTTTTTTTTATGTTTAATGGAGACATTTTTCAGCAATTACAGGGCACTGCTATTGGAGGGGGGGCTTTCGCCCCCATGTATGCTAATTTAGTTATGGCTAAACTTGAAGATGATTTTGTTTATAGACATGATTTTTTTTAGATCAAAAGTTATTTTAGATTTTAGATTTATTGATGATCTTATTTTTTTATGTCAAGAAAGCCAGACAGAAGCCCTTGGGTTTGTCGATGACTTACAATCTAATACTATGGGCTTAAGCTTTGATGGTATACAGCTTGACCCACAAGTGAATTTTTTGGATATTAGCTTAGATGGATTTACAACTAGTCACCATAGGAAATTTGAACATAGAAATGCATTTTTATATGGGAGTAGTTATCACCCCAAACATTTGGTCAAGGTACTGTCTTATAATGAATTCTTACGAATTCATAGACCATGTAGCCTTGATATGAGCTTTGATAGAGAGATAGCAGAAGCAGAAGATATGTTTATTAAAAGACGCTATGATGTCCAGTTGGTTAGGGAAGCTAAACAAAAAAATCATGGACATGTTGTATTCTTCTAACCCCCAGAGATACTCTCATTATGCCCGTGTTGGTGGGAAATATAAAGTTGGTACATGTGGAAACAAATCCACCAACACAGCTGGAAATAATGGGGACCAGAAGAAAGTTTTCTTAGTGACAACCTATAATATTATAACTGAGGAAATAGTTAAAAAAAGCATGTAGTTTGTGGCCCATGCTTCTAAGGGATAAAATTTTGAACAATGTATTATCTGACTTTGTGAGTATTGCATATAAAAGAGCTAGGAATGTGGCTGATATTCTGGTACATATCCAATTTTGTTTACCAGATGTTAATGTTAGTCAGAATTTAAGCACAAATAAGGGTACTGTTCCATGTGATGGCTGTTCCATCTGTCATTATGTTGTGAGTTCTTTTCCCTATGTTAATGGTATTCAATTTACAGCTAGGTATGAATACAGTTGTAATACTGAGGGGCTAGTGTATGTGCTGAGATGTGGCTGCAATAAGTTTTACATAGGGGAAACATATTGGAGTTTCAGGGTCTGGTTACAGGAACATATTAGGGACATAAAAAATAAAAAACTAGAGAGTCCCCTTGGGAGCCATTTCATGACAGCACACAATTCTGATCCTGATTCTCTTAGGGATTGTTTTCTGGAAACATTGCAAGTTGGTATAGGTGAATGTGTGTCCTTAAAAAATAAACTTTTAAAAAATGAAACCCTCTTGATTTTAAAGTATGGTACTTTGGAGCCTCAGGGACTCAACAAGGAATGTAATTGGAAACGTGATTTAAATTGTATGCTTAATTGATTAATTGTCTTGTGCAATATGCTGTATTTAAGTAAAGAGTGTTTTGTAGTGTTTTTACTCTTGGAAGGCTGTGCAAGCCGAGGCGCTAAGTGTTTCATTAAAATTGCTTACTTCTTGGATCAATGGTCTTGGTGGTATTTTAATATTTTATTTTTTGCCTTGTTTTAAGTTGTATTTGTTATATCATATATCTCACCTAGGGTTTTAAAGGGGCAATGCTTCACCCCACTGAAGAGTCTTACCTGTGTGCTAACCCTAACCCTACCTCTGTCCCTAACCCTTAACATTATATTACTAAAAATCCTTTCCTTAACAGTGTCATTAATCAAGGCAAAAAGACACAAACACATGCACAACACCAAATGAGCACAACATTAAATCCATCCCCTTACCTAACCCCAATTATAATCCTAACCTGGGAACACTCACATATACACCCTGCCAGCTATAACAGAATCTTCCACATTCTTACAAACACTACCTTTACTGTATTTATTTTTTATTGCATTTGTTTACCAGGATAGTGCAACTGGGCAGAAAGCTATCCCATTTCAGTGGAAGCCTGGAGAGAAAAGTTCCAGAAGAATTACAACATTACATAAAGAACATAGTTAACAGAGGTATACCATTACCTTTTCAGTCACACATTCATTTTTCTGCATAGTCCAACATACCAGCACTATACAAAGCTTGAATTCAACCAAATGTGATTCACTCAAATGTTTAATCCGGCATTTGTGCTGTCATTCAATCTTGGACAATCATTTGCAAATTATATATCCATCAATCCATAACCCACTTTTCCCCATCTCTGCAGATTGTGTTGGGGTATCACATCAACAGTGACCATCATCTACAGACAATGTTCACACTGCCTGGTAGCTATATACATAAATATATATATATTTGCACATGATTTCTTGAAACCTACCATCTTCTGTAGCTGCATTTGACAGGTTAGATTGGTGTTGTGGAAATATACCACTGACATTTTGCAGTGATAGAGTGTGTGACAGTATATACCAAATTCATTGCTGAAGAACATGCAGGTGCAGAATTCTGGCCTCTTCTGTGGTATGATCCTAGCTTTCCACTCTCAGCAGTGTAAACATAAAACAGCAGCATCACATAAATATACTGTATTTATAAAAAATATCACAGACCTTACATAAAAATGGTGTGTTTCATATATATATATATATATATATATATATATATATATATATATATATATATATCTGTATCACTAAGCCAGATGTGTTACCATGTGATATTGTAAACAGATTTCAAGATAGAGGACAGTAGTTTTCTAATTCCATTTCTTAAACCATTTAGATAAGAATTACATATATGAAAGCAGTTCTCTTCATGCCAGAGGCCATATCAAACATATGTGAAACAATGCTAACAGTTAATTCTTCTTCTTAGAACAGTTACACATGGTAATAACTACTACTATTAAGAAATTATAGTTTATATTTGATGATAGCAATACTTTTCATTAAGTCTGAAATGCTGAGTACAGCTAGTAATGTGAAATTGAGAAGTCAAAAGTTGCTATCTAGCCAAGTGTTTTTCTTGTAGCTACATGAATAATACACCCTGAAAAGATTACATCTGACAGGATCTCATACTGATTTATGCAGCAGTCCTGAAAAATATCCAGTTTATCCTCATTAATGCAGTAACAGTCAAACTGAATAAATTCACATTAAGGAAATTGTGAGATTACATGCAAAAATTTGGACTGGTTTTGATGTCTTTGCACAGAAATAATTTATGCAATGAATAACTCAGCTGCTTATTTTACTTTCGAGAACCAACAAGATTTTGTTTTTCATTTTTTGTGCATTATAACTCTTATGTTTATATTTTGATAACAGAGTATTCTTAGAATCACCCTCTGTACTTAATTTGTTACCTTGAGCCATATGTGATTATTTTGTGCTTATGTTGTTATGTTATGCAATTCTCACTACCTAGCCCTGTTATAGCAAATAGTGCATATGTGTTTAATTATACCTTTATCTATTTTCTTATTTATCTATTTATTTATCTACACTTGCAGGCGACGTTTCTCTTGTTAATGAAAACTGTAGAATCTGTTTAATGCATGACAGAGTTGGGCGGAATTCAAGAAGGTACAGCAATGTGTACGCCTTCATGTACCGTTGCGGTAACTTTCTGGTATTCGGCAACCTCCCTAATATGGTGCTGCATGGCGCTCTAGCATGAAGATGTGCAGTACCACGTAAGGTTAGCTCTGTGGCCAAGCTGGATGCTAATGAGGCAGTCTTGGGAAAGAAACACTGTAATTAGTCATGTGCTCTCCCAACCCCTTCCCCCAAGCTGCCTCCTGAAGACATCTACTGGTCTATTGATATTAGAAATCACTCAACCATGCAGATCAGCATGGCTGACCTCTCAATGTCATTGCAGTGAACATGGCCAAAAGGCTGAGTTCTACTGCCTGCCATGACTGTCGTAAAGAGAGTGAGAGTAGGACTAGGGGAAGCCACTGGACACAAGGTACTTCTGTGCTTTAAATGTGCTACAATGACATCAGGTGGGGGGAATCACTAAACATCAGGGATAACAGAACAGTAAAGTGCCATAATGGAAGTGACATTAATATAGGGATCTGGGGTGGTGGGAAGCACATGAGGGCATACTAATCAGGGGAACAGGACTGTGGTATTTGTCTGTATTTGTGCTTGAATGTATACTTGTATGTATGTGTGTGTGTGTGTGTGTGTGTGTGTGTGTGTGTGTGTGTGTGTGTGTGTGTAAGAATCTCTCTCGAGGCACTCCTAAAAATGGAGAACATCGATATCTGTGCAGTAACTGAGACCTGGTTCAAGGCTCCAGAGAGCACCCCTGCAATACCAGGCTACAACTCTTACCACACTTTTCGGCCACCAAACCAGGACCGAAACACTAAAGGTGGAGGAGTGTCAATATTCACCAAGGATATTCACACCACCAGTCTAGTTGGCCAACACAATGTGTCTGAAATTCTCCAAGTGCAACTAACACTAGGTAAGACTGCAATCCAAATTGTAGCTTGCTACAGATCCCCCACCATATCCCAAGATTCTCACTACACCTTTTTAAACATACTGGAAAATATTAAGATAGAACCAAACACCCTAATACTGGGTGATTTTAACTACCCTGCCATTAACTGGGAAAACTACTCATGTCCCAACACCTTTGCGCAACGGTTCTTGGAATTCATAAATTCCAACGCCCTGGATCAACTAATCCATGGTCCCACCAGGGGCTCCAATATCCTAGACCTGGTCATTACCAACATGGCAAATCAATGCTCCATACCTATGGTCACCCCTCGTTAGTCAGGTCTGACCATAAGCTAATCACCCTTAACATCCACATCCCACCCCCACCCCCAGTAAAGAAACCACCATAAAAACTTCTCCAAAGCCAACTTCATGCTACTCAAGTCAGAAGTGACAAACTTCATGACACCCATGCAGACGGAACTGAAAGTTCAACTGCTGAATCCTACACTAAGGCACTGTACGAGCACATCCACTCATGCATGAATCGTGCCATCCCAAATAGAACCAAAATGCTCTCATCCAAAAAAAGGGAGCCAATCTGGTGGTCCCCTGCCATAAACAAACTTTACAACAAAAGGAAGAAACTTTTGCAGAAAAGAGGAAAATCCCAGGATGCAAAAAACTCCCTTACTAGCCTCAGTAAGAAACTGAGATGCCTCATAAAATCCTCCAAAGCTAGTTATGAAAATAAAATTGCCAAAGATTCCAAAGACAACCACAAAGCATTCTATAACTATGTCAAGAATCTAAATGGCAATGCTCAGATCTGCTCTGAGCTAAAACAGAATGGCAATAAATATACTGATTCAAAGGATATTGCCAATATCCTGGCAGATCGATTCAGTGCCAACTTCACCCCCCTCTCACCCCCTAAATGGCCCATCTCAATACCGGAAGATTGCCAAATTCCAGTAATAATGGCCACACAGGTACAAAACACACTCTCTAAAGCCAAGAATACAGCATCCATGGGACCAGATGACATCCTGGGCTGTGTACTACATGAACTACAATATGAACTGGCACCTCACCTAAGTGTCATGTTTAATCATAGCCTCACCTCAGGTTTCGTGCCCACTGAGTGGCGCAGAGCTACAGTTATCCCAATCCACAAGGGGGGATCCACCTTGGATCCCAGAAACTACTGTCCCATCAGTCTGACAAGCCTTATCTGCAAGGCCATGGAGCGTATTATTATGGAACTTATAAACAAAGACATTGGCAACCTTCAAACACTGGACCCCACCCAGTTTGGGTTTGTGAAGGGCCAATCTTGTCTCCTGAACCTGATTGACTTCTTTGAATCAGTCTCCAGAGCCATGGACAAGGGTAAGGTGGTCCACACAGCCTATCTAGACCTTGCCAGGGCCTTTGACACCATCCCCCACTCTGGAATCATAGATAAACTTACTAAGTTGGGTATTAATCCCTATGTCACCCAATGGGTTGCTAAATGGCTTACTGATAGAACCCACACTGTAAAAGTAGCCGACTCCAAATCCAGCTCCAGACAAGTGACAAGTGGAGTACCTCAGGGTTCAGTCCTGGGGCCGCTCTTGTTTGGCATATACTTCTCTGAAGTACAGGTCAACACTAAGGGACTCTGGCTAACAAAGTTTGCAAATGACTGCAAACTGGGAGCCATTATTGAATCCCCAAATGATGTGGATACTCTACAAAAGGGCCTTACAGAAACAGATGCTTGGTGCCAGAGCCATGGGCTCAAGCTCAATGCCAAGAAATGTATTGTTATCCCTTTGGGAAAAAACATGTATCCATGAATTACCATATAGGTGGCAGTACACTAAACACAGAAAGTGTGATAAGAGACTTAGGGACACAGGTGGACAGTGGTCTCACCTTCGATAATCACATCGCCACAACAGTCAGGAAATCCTTCTATGTGGCACACCTCATCACGAAGGGCTTTTCATCCAGAAAAAAGGAGGTCATTGTCCCACTGTACTCATCCCTCATTAGACCCATTATAGAATACAATGCCCCATTTGGTATGTACCTCTCAAGACATCTGCAACAATTGGAAAGGCCTCAGAAATACCTCACTAAAAGAATCACAGGCCTAAAGCAGATGCCCTACGCTGACCGCCTTAAAAAACTCCAGCTATACTCTGTCGCATATCGTCTACTCAGAGGCGATCTCTGCTTAACATACAAGGCCATGTCAAACCCAGAGCTGTTGGACATGCTACACTTAAAGAAATCCCAATCCCTCAGAGCTACATTCTCCAGGGATCTAAACCTTGTCATCACAATAAACAAAACATGCTGGAGGGATAGGTTCCTGACCCAGAGACTCCCTAGACTCTGGAATAGATTGCCCATACATGTCAAGCAGAGTGCCTCTTTGGACCTCTTCAAGAGGAACCTTGACGATTGGATAGGAGAAAGGAAATTCACCCCAGGGATCACGTCAGTCGCCCTGCTAGACAGGGGTCCAGGAAAGTAAATAATGTGGGAAGAAATAGCCAGGGAATTGTTATGGCTAGGCTTGTATAGGCCCTAGGGCTGATAGCCTAGTACCAACCTATGAACCTATGAACTAGGGGGGGATGCCAATGCCAAACCCTACACAGCTAGCAGTTTACTACTGCTATATGAGAGCAGGAATGACCTTCATGTCACAGTGCTAACAGTGATTTGGAGACATGAAAATTAGCCAAAAATGAGGTCTTTCCTCATTGTGGCTGACACTGGTTCATAGGTAAGTACTGCCCTGGCTGCCCTTGTGAGACATTTTAGGCCTAGCCAGTTTCCGTCTTTGTGCTCTAATTAACCTACCCCATTTTGTTAGAGATTGGCTTTACCCACCCCATGGTTGATAATTATATGTTACACCTAATGAGAATAACTGGCAGCATACTATAAATAATTTCAGTTGACCCACACTGCCCACAGATGGGATAAAGAATTTAGAAGCTGCCTCAGTCCATTAACAGTACAGGAGGCAATCCTGGAATAAATTTTGTTTCCCATGCATAGATTTAAATAGCACTTGAATATGGCCAGGTATGAATTTTGTTTTATGTGGATGGGGAGTCTGTTCCTGAGCAGAGGCATCCTCTGCAAGATATACCTGCCCCTCAAACCATTCTATTGATGTTGCAGAAGAGGCTTAGACCCTAGAGAGAGGATTTCTGTTGTTATTTGTCTTGCTGATGATCAGTGCAACCATCAGTACTCAGTCAGAAGATACATTGTATGCCAGACACAGGTTGCCTCCTAGCAGTCAGTATAGCGACAGGGCTATGAGTCGGTCAATATAGAACATGTTGTTTAGGCCTTGTATCCTTTTAGTAAGGTATCTCTTTGGGCTCTCTGGACAGATAGATGCCAAAGGGGGCATCATATTCTATGACTGGCCTAATGAGGACTTAACAGAGGAGGACGATGACACCCCTAGATATAGACACAATCCTTTTGTTTGTAAGCTGTGCAATATACAAGGACTTTCTTGCAACAGCGGACACATTGGTCAAAGGTTAGGTCACTGTCTAAATAAGTTCTCAAATCCTAAACAACTGGGTTAGCTTTTAGGGGTGGATTATTAATGTGGTAATTTCTGGGATAGATGACTTCCTAAAGGACACAAAAATGCATTTTTTTGACATTTAGTTTCAGTCCTTGATTTTGGTACCAGTTATTTATTGGGACAAACCTTCCTGTAGGATGTTTAAGTCATTTGGGGATTCAAGGACTGCTCCTAGCTAATAGTTATCTGCAAACTTATTCATCCAGAGCCATTTGGTATTGGCTTTTATTTCAGAAAAGTAGATAGCAAACAGCAGAGGTCCCAGAACAGAACACTGGGGGACTCCACTGCTGACTGGTCTCTTTGTGGAGGTAACTTTCTTTATTGTGATGCCCTATATCCTATCTATGTGCCAGGTTCATATTAGTTCAGTGGGTGACATAGGGTTTTATTCCTAGTTTATTTAACTTTTCTACTATGCCTGAGTGGAGGATTGTGTCAAAAGCTTTGGCCAAGTCATGGTGTGCTGTGTGCAACATTTTGCCATCATCCATTGCTTTGGTGACCGTTTCAAAAATATCCACCAGTTTGAGTAAGCATGACCTGCGCTTGACAAATCCAGACTGAGTTAGGTCCAGTATTTGGAGGTTCCCTTACTGATTAATTCTATGATAAGTCTTTCCATGACTTTGCATATGAGGCTAGTCAGACTTATGAGCCTTTAATTGCTTGGGTCTGTGGAAGGTTCTCCCTTATGCAGGGAAATTACTGTAGCTGTTCTCCATTCATTTGATACAAAACCTGTATGGAAGATGAGACTGAACAGTGTTGTGAGGGGTGTGGATAATTTTTGCCTCACACTGTTAAAAATGCATCCAGGGATATTGGCAGTACCCACTGAAGCAGTATTTTTAGCTTTTGATAGCACTTTTAGGACTTGGCCTCAATGGTCCTGTGTGATACATGGAGATGAGCCAGTTTCAAGTATATCTTGAGGAACAGATAGAGGGGAGGGAGGGGTAAATTTAGAACTAAATTTATTGGCCAGTAATTTTGCATTATCTTCAGCCTCAGTGTAGGTAGCATCATTCACAATCAGCTAAGTGCATTGCTGCATTGTGCTTTTGAGATTATGTTTTGTTGTCTTTGGCTTGGGGAAACTATGTTAACCTCAGACTTGGCTTTGCTGGATTTTATTAAGCTCCTGAGTTTATTTGTTTATTGCTGTGCCGCGGGATCTAACATTGTGGGAATGACTCTTCTTACTTTTGGTCAAAATTATTTTCCTTTTATTATAAAGCTTGCGATATGATTCCATCATACAGGTTTGTTTCTGGTTCCTGCGGGATATGGTTGCAGCTGTGCAGCTTTTTACATACTGGTATAGTGGTGGTGGTGGTGTATATTTCTGTGCTTTCAGTGAAGTTAACAGGGTTGGGAGGGGATTATAAGCTTGCCAATGTATCACTTAGGAGTAGATATTTTGTCTTTAAAAAAATTTCTAATGCTAGCTTGGGTGAAAGGGATCTCTGGTTTCAATTTTATTTCAAAGGCGACTGCTTTTTGGTCAGATGAAACAACTAATGAAGATACACAAAGGATGGTGCAAGATGCTCCTATTTTAGTAAGGACAGCATCCAAGATGTACCAGGGAATTTGTATTGACAAATTCCAGGACTCTCTGTGCACTGCACTAGTGTTAATGTAGGTTTCCAAGCCTATAGTTTGATAGTTTAAATCACCTAGGAAAATAGTATTGGGTTTAATACTGAGTGATTCTAGATCTTGGAGATAGGTATTGTGTCTTTCTTGTGTCATAGAGGGAGTTTTATAGCTAGCTAATATATGGAGAAAAAGCAGCTGCAGTGCATTCTGGTATTTTACCAGCTTTGTTGTGAGACTCTTCTGAATGTAAATTGAGACATCTCCAACTTTTTTCCCTTCTTTGGTCTAAACGTGTGGAAGGTTTTATAGCCCTGCACAGCTGGAGTGGTCTCTGCTATTCTAAACCATGTTTCAGTGACTACACAGATGTCAGTGTCCTTCAGGGTGAGAAGGGTTTTTAGGGAGAGGAGTTTCTTGCTTAGGATCCTAGCATTGTCAGTAACATCTTCACAATTTTCTTTGCTTGTTTCATTATGTTGGTAGGTTTATCAGGTTGGCATTGCCAAAAAGGGCACTATGGGGGGGGGGGGGCAATGTCTTTGCCAATAATCAAAACCGTACGAAGGACAGATGCATGTCATCCTCAGTGAAGCAGAATTTTCTGCTAATCATATCCTCCCAGGCTGACAAATCTTGGACCCCCTTCAAATGACACCCAAAACTAAGCCAGTTACTGAAGTCAATTATTTTTTAATCATATCACAGCAACATCTATGGAGAAGGCAGAAAGGTGCTCAATTCTAGCTCATAGCTGCTTTGGACACAGTCTGAGAGCTCCATCATGCCTCTCTTCATATAGTCTAATATATCTTTGAATCACAAAATACAGCATTGTGGGAGCAGAGCCTTTTGTTTTGCTCTAAGCCCTTTAATGAATTCCTGGGTTTGGTTTTGCTGTTTGATTTTTTTATACCCATTTCTGTCTGCTTTCTGACAATCTTTAGCCCTTCAATCACCCAAGTGGCCCGTTCATCCCATGTAAGGTATGAGATGATCATGGAAGACTATCATCCAAGCAGCCATTAGGATTTTCTGATTAAGTCCTAAACCTGATCCTCCAACAGCAGTCTATCCTACTATACTAAAATCCCAACATGTGCACTAGCATGTGTGCCTGAATCATGCTATAACATGCATTGCATGACAAGCATATCCCTGTTGTGGCCCAGTCATATATGCATATCTGCAGTATGTTAAGCTACCACTGGATGCCAGTGGTACAGCAGGTTTAGCTGCCTTCCTCCATGAAGGATGGGCAAGCCAGCATCTGCTGCTCCTTTGAACCCTTCCTTGTCATCTTCTCTGGTACCCAGGTTATTAATTAATACCAGGTATGCTGGGTTTCATTCAGGGCTTTATCCCTGGGTGCCATGTTGCTGACTGTTTGCTGCTTGATTTTTAACAACTTGAAGCTCTTTATTGTAGACAGCAGGATATTAAAAAGATTTAGATGGGAATGAATATGGAAAGCTGTACAAAACCTGTAGTTATTTTAGTAAAGGTATAGCAAAACTGTGAAATGTAAAATGCTACACAAGACCTGCAGTTTTTGTTAGTAAAGATGCATCAAATATGTGAAACATAAAAAGCTGTAGAAAACCTGTAGCTGTTTTTCAGTAAAATGCAGCTGTGCATTGAAAAGTGAAATACATACTCATACATGTATTAGAAGAACTTTAAAGATCCCTAGACAATTACTTCCCAGCAAAAGCTATGTTACCTTATATGCACTGAAACTCTTTTGTTATCTAATTAACTTTGCACTGGAAGATGCTATTTTGGTTCTGAAAATTTAGGCAGCAAGAAGTTATTAGCCAGGACTCCTTTATCAAAAGATTTGTATGAAACGACAGTGCCAAACTAATAATATCTCCTAGTGTTGAGTTATTCCAGGACACCCATCTTCAAGTGACGTGACTCTAATGCAAAGGTTTAATGTATAGTGCAGTTCAGTTACGCTTGTACTGGAAGTTCCCAGTAGCCTTTATGGACTGGGAGCAGTGATGGAACCTTTTCTTGTAGTATAGATGAAAAGAGAGACAACCTGCTGCTCATGGTCACTGAGCATTCTTGTTTAAATCTTATTTGAGTCTTTTGCAACTTTTAAATGATCTTAAATGTTAAAGGTAGATAGACTATAGTTATTATCAGTTAGTAATAGTAGGAGAAGGGCAAAATAGCTGATAGCCAAAATGCTGTTTGTCTATTCAAAATGTTTTATTTTTTATCTCCCTCTGCAAGACTCCATTTGCCTGTATATTTAATTTCCAACGTAGAGAGAGACATGCATGTGTGTGTGTCTAATAATGAAAATTGGTGAATTATAACCATTGACATCCATCTTTTAATGGAAGACTGCTACAATAGAGTAAAAGTATGGCTATACAGTAAATGTGTCCTGAGTGTGTCAGGTTGGGTCTGGCTGGTGGCACCATGTAACTATAAAGGCAAAAGGAAGTAATAGCAGTAAAATGGTCTTTCAAGCACATCCTGAAAATCACTATGTGAGTGAATGAGTAAGAGTGTGTGTGTGTGTGTGTTTGTGTGTGTGTGTGTGTGTGTGTGTGTGTGTGTGTGTGTGTGTGTGTGTGTATACATTAGTTTTAGCCAAGATATTGTTACTGATGGTAAAGTAGCACTGAAAAGTACTACACTGAGAATGAGGTATGAAGTTGTGTAGCGCAGTGAGAATTCTTTTTGGGTGTGCCTATAATCAAATCCCAGGGTAGTAATACCTATTTGCACTTATTTTCCATATTCTCTGAAGCCTGAGCACCTCATATAAATTGCTGACATTAGTATGGTTTGAAGGGTCATTCCCAATCGTAAACATTAGGCAGTAGTAGAGTGGATGCAACCAGTGGTTGTCCATGAGGTAGTGATTCAGAATAACAATGTTGGACTATTATATGTTTTCATCCAGTCTTCTTTTCAACTCTTTCTCCCTTGTCTTTCTCCTCCTCTCCTAAAAGAGAGTTGGCATTTTAATATCCAACACTTTTCTTCTACGATTAGGAATTTTCCAAATATCTTAATCTTCTCAATTTGATCTCACCATACTTGAGTCCATCAGTTCTCTAGAAAGATGTTCATTTTGAGCATGATTGGAGGAAGGTTTACCAAAGTGTATATATGCAGAACATTCTGAAGACTAGTTTAGGCAATATGTCAAACTTACGATGCATTAGCAGTACGAGCATTAGATACAACAGCTACACATGAATATGCTGTCATTTCTGTTACCAGCATCTGCATATTATAATTGTAAGAAGTGTACTAGCAATGACATAACAGTGTAAGATGCTGAGGTATGAAAAACACTACATATTCCAGAAATGGTAAATTAAATGTAATATAGTTCTAAATCAATTTAGAGAATTTTACAGGTGCATTATTGAACTTACTTTGTGATATTTTTTTCTGTTTTTCTCATAATGTAATAAGGCTTACCATTCTATACCTCATCTATGGAGATCTTTGAAAGAATGTGGTAGTTAAAGTGAATGGTATTAAAATGTGTATCATTTGTAGGGTGCCTGCACATTCTCTCTACAAAAAGATCATTAAGTTTACTGTCAGCTTTCATATTATCCTGGCAGCTATATCTTACTTCTTATCCTTATATAGTAGCTACTGAAAGGTGCTACTTTTGGAAAGAATTTTCCTTTTTGTGGGCCTGAACTCATTCTCTTGTTAACCTCAAATATGCCCAATACAAACACCATCTAATGCTTTTGTACTGTATTCCACTATTGCAGACATTAGATAAACATGACCTATTTATTTCCTGGTTTAATTCTGTGAAATATAGCAATAACTGGTGACTAGGTGTGGTATATTGAAGATTTATGCATAGCTGGTGTGGTTTAATCATGTGGGTGAAGCAATGTATCACACTCAGAAGTCAGTTATTGCTATTATACATTGACATTATTTAAGAAAGAAATTGCTTACTTTTCTTAGATAATGTCTTTGTATATCATGGTATTCTTCCACATTGCTTCCATATTCTGCTGCTTTGTTGATGTATTGCACATGCGTATGGGACTTACGTTCCCAAGCTTAATCAGTACATCAGTGCTTTGGAAAGCAAGCAACAGATAAAGGAAGATCTCTGTTGCGTCTTTTTTTTTTTTAATAAAGAAACTTTGAAATTCGGACAGTTTAGAGGGGTACTGGGGAGGGCAAAAATATAACGAAAATCAGATACATTTATTTAGTTTTGTATAATGTACCTCTTGACCTCTTAGCTCAAAAAAACTGGAAAGCCTTAACATATTTTAATAGAAGAAAGTCCAGGCAACCAGACTTTCTTCTACTGGTATATGCTTGATTTCCAATGGGTAGACTGGTTGGGCTGACCAATCAGCATGCACATTTTTGAATGTTAATGAGCTACCATTGTATAATATTAGGAATAACAGACTGCGCTGATACTGCAATGCAAAGCAAAGTAAAAGGAGAAGTGACATAAAAGAAAACAATTCTTGAAAAAATTTGCAGATGTCAAGCAAAGGTACTTATGAAAACATATATATAATGTATGAGAATCTAACTTTTGATTGATAGCATATATTATCAGTCTGTAAATAAGAGAATGCCACTCCATGAAAACAAAAATCAAAAAAAAAAAAAAAAAAACCAAAACAAAAAAATAAACACTGATCGTGAAGGACTGAAAAACAAACAAAAAACTGCACCCCCACCCCCTGTTAATTATATATCCCAACTCTGAGATCACACTACAGTGGGGAAAGGGAATAGTCTCTGATCCTCACTGTACCGCAATTTCTAAAATAAAAGGGCAGTGCATTTCAAACAGCTGATTTTCGATCAGCTGTACTGGCCCCTCCCCCACAGACAAAAACACTTATTGACAAAACAGTATGCACCGATATATATATATATATATATATATATATATATATATATATATATATATATATATATATATTTACACACACACACAAGCGTGCGTGTCTGGATGTACGTGATGCATACTAGCAGTGAAGATGCTCGGCATTCAGATCTGCCTTTTGGGGGGATTGGGGGCATTGCCCAAGTTCTGGCTTACTGATTTAATGACTGGGTTTATATGACTAAAATGTTGTTGAAATAAATGAGAAGAGGGAACACTTTGCAAGATTTGGCTGATGCCGATATGAGGAAATCAAACTAGGCAACTGGACACCTTTTTAAAACTTTAAAGGGAAAAGAGCATAAGAATAATTATGGTAGCATTTACCAGAACTGGGAAAGTAAGAAGTATGTAAGAGAAAGAGGAAGGAAGGAAGAAAAAAGAAAGGAATAAAGAAAAGAAGAAAAGTAACAGAAAAGGACACAGCAGAGTGAAAATTTAGTGTTCAGATGTTACGTAGTCTGAATGGTACCTGTCCATACTTAAGCAAATAGAGAACTTTAGACAGACTAAATAATTTTTGGGACAGGGACTTAAGTCAGTGAACTATATAAGCAACACATGGAAGACAGGTTGAGGGAATACAGATCTTAGATATTACAATGTCCCCAACATGCTATTATTGGATGCTTACTCCTGTGCAATGATCTCTCTTTTTTATGTTTGTTGCTTAAAAGATAAAATTCTGAATGTGTTTTCTTTGTTTGCGGGAGATAATAGCAAATACGCTCAAATAAAAAAATGTTTATACTGAAGAATAGAATTAACTTGGTATGTTATCATACATATGCATAGGACCCATGTATTAAATGAAAATGATAAATTCTTCTTTATCACGTATAAAATGTTATTTTAATATGTCTGGTTTTATAACCTAGGTATTTTGGCACTACTGTTTTTTAGCACAGCAGTAAAGACTAAAACTGTTAAATGAAAAATATGTCAGATAAACTTCAGAATAATAGTACTACAAACTAAGAGTATAAATATGTTTGATGTATATACGTAAGAGTTTATTGGGAATGGTAACATTAAGGAAAATGCACCGAATCTAGGCTTGAGTCTATATCAGAATAGGATGAAGTAAAGCAATGTGTAAAAACACCTTGAATAATACATATAAGTACTAAGTATGGGTCTTGTTATGACCTCAAGAGAGAATTCCACCTGTCTGATCATCTCCTGCTTACAGTACCAAAGATCAAGTTTAAGCTAAGAAAAAAAAATCACTGAAATCCCTCAGTTATGGAATAGATTTCCAGCAGGCATTTATCACTGTGAAAAATCCAGAGACTTTTAAAATGAAAGTAAAGTAATACCATGTAGAGCTTAGCAGTTGTTCTTACCTAAGCAATGACTGAACTACTATCATTCATTTAAAGACCCTGTCTTCCACTGTCAGTTACTTTTTATCCATATATATTTAAAAGATCCTGGAGCTACAATGAAGCACTATGTCCCTGTATAACTTTATTTTGCAGTGATATAGAAGTAGCTGTAACATAATATGAATAATGGGAATGTTGTTTACTTCTATAATTTTTTAGTTTTACTGACTAGATAATGGTACAGGATTTTTTTATTGCACATTTTCAGACGTGACATTACTGATGCAGTGAATAAGCAAGCAAGCACTGACAGGGTGGGAATTATCTGGGAATTAATGCATACCCGAGGGTGTTGTAAGGCCTTATGCCACAGGGAGAGGACCTTACTACCCCTGGAATAGCATTAATTCTGTGATAATACCCACTATGGAGTGTATTTAGAGAATAGCCTATCTGTTAAATTGCTTTATATTATTTTTTTTATTGCTGTATACTTTTTTTATATTTTTATGACTGCAGTGGTGGTGCTGCAGTAGCATTGTCTCACAGTAAGATGTTGTCCTGTTCCATTCTCAGCTAGAGCGTCTTCTGTGTGGAGACATGTGTGAATGGGCGTACCTTTGTTGAAAGTTGTGCATCAGGGCTGGCAACTCGGCACGTAAAAATCTACTGCCAATCATTAGCAGACCAGAGTTCCGCTGTGGCGGCCCCTAACCGGGAAAAAGCCGAAAGACACAACAACATACTTTTTTATATTTTTGATGTAAAATAGTTCCTCCACCTAATGTTTAAAGTTTGCTGAAGCATGTATAATTGTTGTTGCAGGAAGTATTTTACTTTCAAAATATGTCATTTACAGCTACTTCACTGAGTGAATATAACTCATAAGTTTCACTGTGATCAAATGAATGAAAAATAAAGTCTTAGAATGCAACCAGTCATTGCAACCTCCAAGCCTCTTAGCTGTCCCTGATTTTGCCACATAGTTTTGCTCTGTCTTTCATAGAATATTTTGTTTACTGACAAATCACTGTGGATTAAAGTGATTCCATAATGCCAGACATTAGACTTTCATACTTCTCATTTTTGGTAATGTGTGATGATGGACTGCCTGTTTCAGTTGAAGGAAGTTGTACATCTCTGTTTCTCTCTCTTTCTCTTACTCACATAATCTGTCTTTCTGTCTCTCATATCTGCACAAATTCATACACACACACACACACACACACACACACACACACACACACACACACACACACACACACACATGAATGTTACTTTTTTCTTTATGTACTTTTCTTTTAAATTTTATGCTTGATAAACAGCAAAGCTGCATTTAGCAAGTGTAAAAAATTATGGACATTTGCTTTTATTCAGTCCAAGTTTCACAACACCATAATATGCTGATGTGAAGTGGCAGGCTTATTATTTATTTATTTTTTTTGCCAGATATTAGTTGGACATTAACACCCTATTGGAGAATGCTTATTCTCTAAACCAGGGTAAAGATGTACACTTTTGTCCAATTCTTAAGTAAGATTAACAACAGACTGTATACATAAAAAGAAGTGATCATTTACAAAATGGCAAATTGTAATATCAAAGCTGAGGTTATAATGATCTGCAATAATATAACACAGAAGTTAATAATTTTATATGCAATACAGTATGCAGAAAATGCATATGTATTTGTAGATTGCTGCATGTTTACCAAAAGACTCATTAAACATTTTATAGTGGCATTGTATAGTGAGGGCTATTTTGGTGACAAATTAAGGTGAGTGAAACAGGTTCAGGAAAGAGAGTTTTTATTCAGTTTCTGTAGTTCAGAGGTAAATACAGAATTGCATTAATATTAAGGGTGTGATAAGACTGAAGAAATTATGAGTTGAAGAGCATACATAAAAAACAAGTGAATGATTTCTAGTAGGAGGCAGTAGTTGAAAGTATAAATATGATTGCAGGCATGCAGAGCTCTTTTGGGGCTTTTGTTTGGATGGTTATCCAGTAAATGTTGTTGGCTTGTAGACTGTCATTTAGGATGTTGCCAGTGGATGGTTGCCAGCATCTTATAATGGCAGTCAGACTCGGAGAAGAACGAAAAGGTGAATGTTGCACTTTTATCACTTTCTCTCTCTTTTCTGAAGGTGTATGATGTCAGAGTTAGTATACATTTATATATCGTATAGGCATGTAGTGGCTTGTAAGCCACGGTGGCGCAGCGGTAGCGTTGTCGCCTCACAGCAAGAGGTTCTCCCGTTCGATTCTCGGCTGGAGCACCTCCTGTGTGCAGTCTGCATGTCCTCCCCACGGTCGAGTGGCATTCAAAAAGACATGCGTAGAATGGGCATGCCTTCGTTGAAGGTTGGGCGTCGAGCTGGCACCTCGGCACCCATAAAAAATCTACTGCCAATCATTAGCAGACCGGAGTTACTCTGTGGCGACCCCTAATCAGGAAAAGCCAAAAGAAAAACAACAACAGGCATGTAGTGGCTTGATCCAACTTCAAGTCTACAGGTCAGCTTGACACATGCAAAAAAATATTTATATGTTTTGCATTATTTCTTTTGCCACTGTTGTGGGAATGACTTTAGAGTTTTAGATGTTTTAGGTTTGCATAATATCATGGCAATTTTTCATGCATGTTTATTCATAGTAAACACAGTTAATTAAGCAATAATCAAACCACACAACCCTGGGTAAATCCTCAGTATAACCATACCTATGAGTCAGTTATTGCTATAATACAATGACATTATTTAAGAAAGAAATTTCTAATTTTTCTTAAATAAAGTCTTTGTATAATGGTGCTGTTGTGTTCCTCCACGTCGTTTCCTCCTTCTTCCATGTTTGTTGATGTACTAGACGTAAGTATGGGTTTTATAGTCCCACACTGTACAGCAGTGCTGTTGAAAACAAGCAACAGAGAAAGGAAGAGCTCCAATTTTTTTTTTTGTGAAAAACTACAAAATCTAGACAGTTTAGAGGTATGAGAGAGACAAGGCAAAAATAAAAGGTAAACCAGGTGTGTTTCTTTAGTTTTGCAGAATGATTTACTCTGCCCTCTCAGCCTCAAGAAATGTTACACAGGGACAAAGGTCCCTGTTGTAACTGTTGCTCCTATAAACTTAGAAAGCTACTAGAAAACAGGATTTATGCTATCATGCATTGCCTGAAAGATATGAGTTCTGGAACTGAAATGTGTTGTCATTATTAAATGACTTCACTCATCAGTTATTTGTCAGAAAACCACACATTTTATGATGGACAGACCTAAAATATGAGGCAAAATTTTGGACATTGTGAAAATCTGGACACTTGAAAAGTACTACTTCGATAGTGTATACTAATAGAAGAAATTCCAGTGTGACCAGACTTTTATCTATTGGTATATGCTCAATTTACAATGGGCACACTATTTGGGATAACTAATCAGTATGAAAATGAATACAAAAGAGCTATCATTATATAATAAAGATTAATGCATGGCAGTAATGTCCAGAAGCACCAGAATGAAGGGGAAACATCCCATCCTTTTCTGCATACTCAGCATTTGGGAGGTCTTGGTACCTGAAGAGAGAAGCGTAGAGAGTTCATCTAGCTCCCTGGGTTGTTACTACGAACCAGCACTCCACCTTCTCAGCTAGTCAAGTGAAGAGAAGTCACTGTAATAAGTTGACTGCTACATTGCAAGTGACTGGCTTATTACAGTTAGATCTACACCCCCACAGCAAAAAAAAAAAAAAATCCTTCTAATGACACACCAAGCAGATGGCCAGACGTGTGACACAACCCACTAACCTTGCTCCAGCCATTCAGGTCTTGTTTCTGTGCCCTGCAGCCAACATTAATTTAATAGAAGAAATTATTATCATTATTATTTTTATAAAATATGTTAAACTGTAGCAAACTGTTTAGACTCTGCCTGCATGGAGAGCTGGTCTATACCCTGCTTGCTCAGGGCACTATGGCACTCATATTTTCATTAAAAAATACTCCTGTTTGAACTGTAGCAAACTGCTTGCTACCGATGTAGCAAACAGTTACTACATTTTATAGCTTGCTTGCAGGGACCCCTACAGCGCTCAAGTTTCAGTTAAAAAGAAGAATTATTTCAACTTTTAAACTGTAGCAGACTGCTTGCTACAATTTAGCAAGCAGTTCCTACAGTTTAGACCACATGGACAGAGTGCTACAGCACTCAGGTTTGTCCACAAATGGAATATTGGCTTTTAAAAGCTGGTACTGCATTATAGAACAAACAACATCAACTGATCGTGCTCTCAACACTTTGTGAACAGGACAGGGCAATTGCCCATTTTGCCCCATCCTAGCTACACTACTGCCTAAAGACAAATTGATGAGTAGCAGAACACCACATGGGACAGAAGCTTTTTACCCAAAGTTGCCAATGTGGTAAGTGTTGGCAGAGGCAGTAAAAACTTCCTGAGCTTGTATACTGGATTTAGTTTACTATCTTTGAAAATAGGCTGCCTTGGGGGGATAATCTCAGATTTAGTCACATTGTTAAGTGGTTGAAATTGTTATTTGCTTTTACAGGAGGGCATCCTCTAGAAGGATGTTTATAAGATTGCTGTAGTATGGTAGATACATAGGATGGTCCTGAATTAACAGCAATGATGTATGTCCATACTGAAGCACTGCCGAATGGGAGGACAGGCAGTCTTCAGTTTTCAGTACATTTGTATGAAATTGTTTACTGATATTTAGGGTCTTTGGAGTTACTCTGAGGAATACAGTAGAGCTGCACTGTTTAGGATTAAATGATTAATGAATATAGGGCCAGCCTTAAGTATGCATAAGCTAAGCAATCACCAAGGTGCCATAGGGGTATCTTTCCACTTTTGTTTCTTTTTTAGGCTTGGAGTAGGGCTGAGGTGTTCATCAACTATCATTCTGTCACTCTGATGGCTTACCCTCACTGTTGTGGCATCACTGAAGTGTTTTATCCACTTATTGCAGGAAGTAATGGAGATTGTAAAAAATATAACTGACACCCTACCTTCAAGTAACCTGACTGGTCAATGGCCTGCCTATAGAAATGGGGATGGATGTTTAAGCTTTGGAACTAACTAGGTGAATAATAATATGACTGCATCATCAAGTATAAGACATCTCAGCATGAGAGGTTTTCTTAATAAATGGATGGGCATTGGTGTACTATCGTGAACTCATAACTTGGCTGCATTTATAGGGTCTACATTAAATCAGTGAATGCTTAAAATAGTGAATGCTGATTTATCTACCTTTAAAAGCGAAAACTTGAAATCCCGAAGAGACAGAACAGCGATTTTTTCCCAGGGAAAAAAAATCTCTGTTCCACAAAAAAAAACAAAAAAAAAAAACTTCAAAACACTAAATAAAGTGGAGGGCTTTGCGTCCACACCCCCTACTTAAATATACCAACTCTGAGATCATACCACAGTGGAGGAAATGGCAAAGTCCCAAAAATGGGCAAGCGATTCTTTTTTTCTCTGGGAAAAAAATTGCTGTTCTGTCTTTCGGATTTCAAGCTTTCGCTTTAAAAGGATCGGTAATCAACGTTTGCTATTTTAAGCATTCGCTGATTTAATATAGACCCCATTTATAAGCTTATATAAGCCTGCAAAATGTGTTACTTTGTTGTGATATGCATTTAACTTTGCTTGCTGTGTAGTTTGGAAATATGTTTGATGCATATAGGTGTGTGGAGGAGGCAGGAATGGAAAATGGTTTTCCTTGTTACATCAGTTAGGTATAGGTTTAACTGAAAGAGAAGTCCCATGCTGACTAGCTGTATGTGCTGATCAAATTTTAGATTTTTATCTGTAGTTACATCTAGTGGTTTGGTGTGGATTACCTTTTCTATGGTAGCATTATTGACTAATGTAATGTTAAAAGAATGTTTCTGGGCTGTGAGAGTATGAAAATAAAGGAACCACTGATGGTGTATACTTAGAAATGTGTCCAGTAGTGACTTGCTATGGAAAAGAATGATGAGAAAGTTCAGCTTTTCTGAGTTGTGTTGTTTAAGTTGATTCTTCATTCATCTACACTTGACAAGTAGTAGAAAGTCCACTTATTGGAGACCCATTATAAAAAAATCTTGCATATTAAATATTTGTTTAATTAATCTTTTCAGAAACAGAAAAAGAAAAATGTTAAATTCTTCTGATTTTGTGAGTGTAATGTTCAAGGAGGGCTTATAAAATAGTAAAGTTAAGGGTATACTGAATGGATTTTTTTCATTCATTTCTTAGGTTTGTAGCTACTCAAGGCACAAATGCCTTACTGGTCTGGTGAAGTAATATTGTTTCCAAAATCCTGGAATCTGTTTACTGCCTAACTCTGTGACCATCTGACTTATGGTTTGCAGAACGATGAATAACATGGCTTCTAGCCTGTCTGGACAAACCAAGAAGAAACTTTGCAGTGTGGAGGGTGTGAAGTTCACTCCTTGAATTATGTTATGTACCTAATTCACTAATAAAAATTCAACTGTAAACTTAGCACTACAGAATAATAAAATAGAAAATAGGTAATCCACAGTTGAGTTAAAAATGGAATATCTTTTATTGAAACACACAAACAAGTGAGCCTAGTTGAGTACAGTGAAAAGCATTAAAGACATTCATTATTTATACATAATCAGGTTTTTTGGAACAATGGAGTGGTTTCAGAGGGTTTTTCTGTTAAGAACAATAACAGCAATAAAAGCATTAAACGCATTCGTTTAACCAAGTCCCCCCTTAACACAGTCGTGTAAATTGAGACTGTGCTGCCTTAGAACTGAAACTAAAATGCTAGAGACAACTTAAAATATATAATATAAGAACAGCTTATTAACACTTTTTATAGGCTGACCTACTAATCCAAACTTTATTTATTAAGAAACTAACTCACCTGAACACATAAACAGGCTGATTCTATTTCCACCTTAGCAATTATAGCTAGGGTTTTCAGCCTACTTAGGTGTCCAGTTTGTAGATTTATACACATGTTCATTTATATTATGATATGTTTTTTACACACAAATGTGATGAAGTATTTAATTGGTATGAAAGCAATCTTTGTTAAAAATGTTTCAGTTTATATGTATTAGTATGTATTCTGATAGATGTCTAGTGGTAGATCTTTTTTGTTAGTTAATTATTCATTTTATTAGTGAGTTAGTTTCTTAATAAAGTTTAGATTAGTAGGTTAGCCTATATAAAATGTTAATAAGTTGTTCTTATATATTTTAATTTAGCTTTTTAGTTTCACTTCTATGGTGGCACCGTCTCAGTTTACACTATGGTTTTAAGGGGAAGGGGGACTTGGTTAAAGGAATTAGTTTAATGCTTTTATTGCTTTTAACAGAACCACCCTCTGTAACTACTCCATTGTTCCAAATAACCTAATTATATATAAATAATGAATGTTTTTCATGCTTTTCATTATACTCAACTAGGATGGCTTGTTTGTGTGTTTCAATAAAGGGCATTCCATTTTTAACTCAACCATGGATTGCCTACTATTTTCTATTTTATTATTTTGTAGTATGTATTTTACAGTTAGATTTTTATTAGTGAACTAGGTACATAACATAATTCAAGGAGTGAATTTCACACCCTCCACACTACAAACTTTCTTCTTGGTTTGTTTTTGACCCAGTATAGACTGCGTACTAGGTTTTCTGAGACTTCGAGGGATACCATGTGCAGATCAATGTGTGTGTATATACCTTTAAGAAGCTATCCAAGGGCTTGCACAAGTGTATAACTACTGAGCACATGCAAGTCTGACAGCCATTTTGTAGTAAGTCATTGAGATGTAAGCATTTATGTATGTAAGGTCTGTCTGTTAACCAGTTTGTTTATATTTTATGATGCTGCTATCCATCCTGATATGTTTCTATGTATTAAAGCATCTAAACAAAATACCCCACCTGCTTGTCATCTACGTTAGAGAGGGATGAGTGACATGGTATCAGAAGTGGCATGTCTAAAAGGACCTGGTATTTAAAATGACTTGGGCTAGGATGGAATCCAAATTCTTCAGTTTGAGTTTGAGGGACACCTAGTTGAAGCTGGAGGAATATACAGGAGTGGATCATCGCTACAATGTGCATACTTTGCAAAACAGGTCAGAAATGAATTTCACGTATTAAACTTGATCAGCACTATTTCTTATTAGCAAAATATGAAACAAGGCATACAGAATGCTATGAACGATATTCGTATAAAGCAATATGTCTGATATTGATTAACTATTCGAACTACTATGGAAAACATTTGAAATAAAGTCTGAATTACATAAAATGAATAAAATAAGAGGAAACAACTTGCATTTTTCAATATGTGCATAGTATTTTGATATTAATCAAAAATATTCGCATTATCAGAAGTGTATAAAGTGTTCGCATGTTTGTGCAGTATTACAGTAACGTTATTTCACAAAATACAGCCATTACCGAGCATATTTCACAAAGTACAGTATTTCAAAGAGTTTATCGTGCATTTGAATGTTGTTACAAGCTCACAGAACAGTTTGTTTGTACATAATTCCAAGGGCCATATTTTCCGTGTGTTTGTGCATACTTTGTGGGCATGGCAGACGGATTTCGAAAACACAGTGCACTTGTATTTTACAGTAATATTGCAGAGAACTGGAGAGTGTTTGAGCAAAAGTACGACATTTTCATATAGGCTGCATTTTCTGATAAAGATAACCATACAAAGACACTTATTCTACATAATTTAGCTGGGTCAGAAGCCATAGAATGGGAACGTTCATTTATGTATGCACCTGATATCTATGCTGGAGAGGGGGAAACCATCATATTGTTGTACAGGTTGAGTCAACGGAGGACCATGAGTGGTTAAAACATCAATTTAGAGAAATGTGTAACCCCCAGACAAATATTACAATGGAGAGGCACTTATTTTACACAAGGGATCAAACACCTGGTAAAAATTTGCAGCATTTATAAATGACTTGAGAAATAAAGCCAAAACATGCAGATCTGTAGATTTAAAGGATTAGTTGATAAAATACAGACTTGTGTGCAGTATTAAAGATGATGCTATGAGAACGATTTTGCTTAATGACAGTGATTTGACTTTGAATAAGGCCATTGAAATTTGTCAGATATACGAGCTCACAGAAAACCACACAGATATGCTTATAAATGAAAATAGCTTGAGAAAGGACAGTGATAAATCTCGTGTTGATAGTATGCAGCATGTGGTTAAAAGAAACAGGCCTAAGCACATGGCAGCTACTGTAATCCCTGCAGCACTCACTGGTAAACCCCAGAGCTTTCCAGCAAATTCCAGAGTTTGCACAGTCGTAGTGAAGTGTAAGAGTGAGTCAGCAAACTAAAAGCATGGGCCCCAACCTAGTTTCATTGCCAACTGTCTCAATTGTGGTGGAAGTCATGAATCTAAAAGGGATAAATGTTTAGCGTTTGGTCAGCAATGCCACAAATACAATAAATGGAATCATTTCAAAAGGTATTGTAAATAAAAAGGCCCATATTCTTTTATTAAAAGGGACCATTTTAAAAAAATGAGTTGATCAGTTAGAGAGCTGCAACCTTACTCTTTATGTGAATAATGTTTCAGTGCTTTATGAATGTCAATGCAATAGATTTAAGGGCAAAGAATGAAGTATTTTGTACTGTATGGATGAATGACAACCCCACAGAGCTCAAAGTCAACACATGTTCCAAGTGCAATGTTATGTCAGCAGAAACATTTGCTAGAGTGTGTCATGGTGAAAGGCTTGATTTGGCAAAGAGTTTGAAGCTTGTTGCTTATGGAGGTGAAGAAATTCAAACTGAAGGCACAGTAGTGCTTTCATGTTACTCTGCTGGAAGAAGTTACGACTTGTTATTTTATGTAGTAAAGAGGCATGTCCAGTCATTAATAGGGCTGAAAAACAGTTTGAAAATGGGACTGGTTTGTTTAATAAGGAAGTCCATCAAGTTAGCTTGAAAGACCACTACTCTAATTTTGCCCAGTACATTTTTTATACCTATGCCAATCTTTTCAAAGACAAATTAGGGCAGCTTCCAGTTGTGTACTCCATGATGTTAGACCCAGACATCAGTCCAGTTATCAGGCCAGCTTGTAAAGTTCAAATAGCCATGCAGAACAGAGTCAAAGCTGAGCTGTATAAAATGATGCAAGAAGGTGTTATTAGTGGTAGCTCATAAGAAAAACTCAGATGACATCAGAATATGTATTGATCCATGAGATTTGAACAAAGCACTAAAAAGATCTCATAATCCAATGCACACAGTCAAAGAAGTCGCAGCCTTGATGACAAATGCCACTGTTTTTCTGTCCTAGATACAAAGAGCTAATTTTGGCAAATTCAGCTTGACAAGAAATCATCAATGCTTACTGTGTTCAGTACTCCATTTGGCAGGTACAGATTTTTGAGAATGCCATTTGGGATAAATTCTGCAAGTGAAGTCTTTCAACGTGCAATGGAGCAAATTTTGTCTGGGTATCCTTGTGCTATTATAGTCAACGACATACTAGTAGGAGGTCATGGTGAAGCTGAACATGATAGAAACCACAGAAAAGTTTTAGAAAGGGCATATCAAGTGAATCTTAAGCTTGATCCACAGAAATGCAAATTCAGGCTACAAGAAGTTAATTATATTGGTCATTTATTTAGCAGTTCAGGCTTACGACCAGACCCTTCTAAATAAACAGCCATTCTTGAGATGCCAGCTCCAGACAATGTTCAAGACTTGCAACGTTTTCTTGGCATGCTTAACTACTTAGGAAAGTTCATTCCAGACTTGAGCCAACTATCAGTACCTCTTAGGGACTTGACATGTAAAGATGTATCGTGGTCTTGGTTAGAGCAACACCAAAAAGCATTTGATGTCCTGAAACAGAGAATTGCTAATCCACCAACTCTCAGATACTATGATGTTCACAAGCCAGTTACTCTTTCCTGTGATGCTTTGAAATTTGGTCTTGGTGCAGTTATTCTACAACAGGATCAACTTATTGGCTATGCATTGAGAACTCTTACCCAAGCTGAAATGCACTATGCCCAGATTGAGAAGGAGCTTTTGGCAGTTGTGTTTGCATGTTCAAAGTTCCATGATTATGTTTATGGTAGACCTACCCAGAATGAAACAGACCACCAACTTCTAATCACTATCTTAAGAAAGGCTGTGCATTCAGCTCCAGCCAGACTGCAATGTATGATGCTGAGATTGCAAAAGTATAATTTCACTCTTGTCTACAAGAAAGGCAAACTTCTTTATCTTGCTGGTACTTTATCCAGATCACCCCGAAACACCACAAAACAGCATGAGAATGAGAACCTTGAATTTGAAGTCATGGAAGTGAGAAATTTGTCTTCCATACGTTTTGATGAGCTAAGAGATCATACAGCCATAGTTCCAGTTTTACAAATGGTCAACCAATTTATCAATCAAGGATGGCTGTCAAAGCAATCTAGTTTACCTCAAAAGGTGCAACCTTATTTTCCATACAGAGATGAGATTTTGTCTGACAATGGTGTTATTATGAAAGGTCTGAAAGTAATTGTTCCAAAGTCCTAGCAACAAGAGTACATTACTATCTTGCATTATAGTCACCCAAGAGGCGACGCTACCAAAAGAAGTGCGAGAGGACTAGTACTTTGGCCTTCTATGCCACAGGATATTAAGAGAGCACTTTCATCTTGCTCCATGTGTAATAGTACAATGCCACATCAGCAGAACGGACCACTTCACTAAACCAGATTCCTGAATTACCTTGGTCGATAATAGCCACTAACATCTTCAAGTGGAATGGTCAACATTATTTAGTGTTAGCAGACTCTTACTCCAGTTCATTCAAGATTTACCTACTTCCAAACCTACCATCCGGTACTTTCATTACTAGGATGAAGGGTCATGTTACAGTACATGGTAGTCTGCACAAAGTTGTTTCTGACAATGGCACCTAGTTTACAAGCCAACAGTTGAAAGATTTTCTGAATATGGCAACTTTATTCATGTCATGAGTAGTCCCCACAGTCAAATGGTTTGGCAGAACATGCAGTTCAAAGTGCAAAACATTTACTAGAGAAGTCAAAATGAGATAATAGTGATGTTTTCCTGAAACTCTTGAATCTCAGAAATGTCTCTTGTGATAAACATCTTGGTTCACCTGCTCAGACACATCTGTCGAGACAAACCAAAATGACATCACCAATCAGTAGTCAATTGTTGGTTCCATGTGTCAAGAACAAGAGGTCAGTAAAAGCCAGTCTGTTAAAGAAGCATTTAACCCAGAAGTCCTATGATAAGACCAACAAACTGCTCAATCCATTGCGAGAAGAAGTGGTAAGGATGTAAACGTCCAAACGTTATGATCGGATTGGTATTGTGAAGAATATTTTTTCAGAGATGAGATCATACATTGTGGAATTACAATGGCAGAGTTTAGGCAGAATCAGAAACATGTGAGACTAGTGTCAGAACCTATACCACAGCAAATAGCCTGTGAGAAAGACTCTTTATCTCAGAGTGAGCTGTCCAGTGTTCCAATTCCAGAGGAATTTCCAGAGAGTATTCCATTCCTGTGATGAATCCAGAAGTTCCTGATACGAGTTGTTCACTGAAGACTGTCCCTGTTGCTAAATTTAGTTCAGATTGTTATGTTATGAGATTTGGTTGTATCACTAAACCATGTAGCAGATACTCGGCAACTTGGACATGAACATTGTGTTTTGTTTCTAATATCTATAGTAATGCATGTCTAACTCTAATATTGATTTTACAAAGGGCAATCTTTTTAAGAGGGAGGGTGTAGATCAATGTGTGTGTGTGTGTATATATATATATATATATATATATATATATATATATATATATATATATATATATACCCTTAAGAAGCTATCCAAGGGCTTGCACAAGTGTATAAATACTGAGCACGTGCAAGTCGGACTGCCATTTTGTAGTAAGCCATTGAGATGTAAGCATGTATGCATTTAAGGTCTGTCTGTTTACCAGTTCGTTTATATTTTATGATGCTGATATCCATCCTGATGTTTTCTATGTATTAAAGCATTTAAACAAAGTACCCCACCTGCTTGTCATCTGTGTTAGAGAGGGATGAGCCACACCATGGATTTTACTTTTTGCAACCTGTCTGGATGCCTACAAAGCCCATCTTTCATTCACTAACTATCCATATACAGGAGTACAGAACAAGGTTATCTCACTGGTGCCATTTTCTGCTGACCTCAAGAAGACAGTTGGCTCTTCTGTTTCTGACATATTATTGTTGAGAACTGAAAGTGTGGACTAAACACTATCAGCATCAGCTGCTTTGGCAGTTGTCTGTATGACTGCTCAATTCAGCATGCTTGTGACCCCCAGTATGTGCATTTGTTCCCCTCTAAATCTGACTCCCAAGGAGTCTGGACCCATTTCTCATCTCTTCATTACGCATATCACGTTTCACTAACCTAAGTTAAATTCCACTTTCTTTGATGACAACATAATTCCTTTAATATCTGACTACTTTCTGTTACGTTTCCATCTACAAGTCATACTTTTTTTCATCAGTTCTCTTTCCCTCAGTGACTGTCAACCATCAGCTCTCCCATTACAAAAATGGTCCATCTGTTCCTCATGGGTTAGAACTGGTCACAGTAGGCAGCCATCTAAGCAGCCATCAGTACTGGTGCTTTGGAACTCTTCCCGTTACTCCTTGTTGCCATTGGATGCATGCAAGCTTCCTCAGTATTTGCCCAGTGACCTGAGTCACTTCACTTGATTCTTCAAATCCAGACAACAGCATGAATGCTCTGCTTGATAGGTAACAAGTCCAAACTACAGCATGAATGCTCTGCTTGATGGGTAACAAATCCAGACTACAGCATGAATGCTCTGCTTGATGGGTAACAAATCCAGGGTGTTTGGTTATATCTTAATATTTTACAGTATATTTAGAAAGGTGTAGTGAGAATCTTGGGGCATGGTGGGGGATCTGTAGCAAGCTACAATTTGGATTGCAGTCTTACCTGGTGTTAGTTGCACCTGGAGAATTTCAGATGCATTGTGTTGGGCAACTAGCCTGGAGGTGTGAATATCCCTGGTGAATATGGACACTACTCCACCTTTAGTGTTTCGGTCTTTGTTTGGTGAGTTGTAGCCTGGTATTGCAGGGGTGCTCTCTGGAGCCTTGAACCAGGTCTCAGTTACTGCACAGATATTGATGTTCTCCATTTTTAGGAGTGCCTTGAGAGAGTGCATTTTGAGATTTAGACTTCTAGCACTGAGTAGCATTACCTTCAGATTTTGCATGCTTGTATCCGTTATGGTGGTGGTTTTGTCCTTTGAACCTTGCCTATAAAAGGCACTATAGGGGTGGCGAGACAGGTGCAGACTATCTCTGGCAAAGCATCGTGGTTTGTCAATCATGTTGTCCCAGGCAGACAGATACTGGATCCCCTTTAAATGACACCAGAAGCTTAGCCAATTGTTGAAATCAATCATTTTGTCCTTATAGTGTGGTATAATTCTGGGCGAAGGCAGGATGCTACTCAGGGCTATGGTCATACCTGCCTGGGCCACATGATCCGAGAGCTCTTCCATGTCTCTTTTCATGTAGTCCAGGGAGGTACGTCTCAAGTCATTCACTCCAACATGGACAATGACAGAGTCGTATTTGTACTTGTTGTGGAGTGACTTGAGTGCATACATTATGTGGCGGATCCTGGCACCCGATAGGCAGATGACTGTAACTTTCTCCTTGTTCAGCCTGGTGAAGGGGACATCAGTGTGCCTAACTACAGAGTCACCTACGACTAAAGTGTTGGGTACGTTGTCTTGCCTTAGGGGCTGTTGTTGGGTGGCACACTGGTGTTGTGAGCTATGTGTCACTTTGGTTGTGACTGGTGTTTGTTTGCATTTCAGCTTCGGAGGTCCTTGTTGCTTGGGCAGGTTAATGTTAAGGGCCTCCGCATATGTGGGTTTAGTGTTCCTATGTGTGGGTGTTGATGGTGTGGGTTTTGAAGGGCTATGTGTTGCTTGACATGTAGTGCAGGTGTTAACCTTCTCTTCTTGACTGTCTAGCACAATCTTGGCTGGAGAGAGCTTTGCTTCCAGTTTGGCTATGTAAGTGCATCTCTCGCAGGTTGTAGTGTTGGGTGGTAGAAGGAAAGGGTTGTCTGTGTACATGAGGCAGTTGCTGCATTGCCCCAGGATGCCCAGATTCACCAGGTGGACAGGAGAAATCACCAGAAGCCGACCCTTGGACATGCCTGTTTAGGTGCTTTTTTGTAAAGTACAAGAGCTGTTTTCCCTTACTTTTGCAAGGTACTTTGCAATTATAGACTGTTCAGTGCCTACAATTAATGTCTCCTTATTAACAAGGAGTGTTGAGTGCTTGTATCAGTTTAAGGCTTTCTAGTGCTTTTCAGTAGGTTCTAGAGCAAGTGCTAGTCACAGGGTTTCAGATTTTAGTGCTACTACTGAGAAACCAGCTAGTTCTAATGGAGAATTTGAAGAGCAGACTTCCTGGCACCTGGAATAGTTTAACCATAGCCTGGCAGTGCTGCACAATGTGAAAAATGTGCAGACGCATGTGTTTTTATGTCAGAAAGTTGAAAGGGATAGAAATCAGCTCAAAATGGCTAAAATTACAATTTGTCAAATGATTTGTTTGATGGGTTAACAAATCCAGACTATAGCATGAATGCTTTGTTTGATGGGTTAACAAATACAGACTACAGCATGAATGCTGTGCTTGATGGGTAACAAATACAGACTACAGCATGAATGCTCTGTTTGATGAGTAACAAATACAGACTACAGCATTAATGCTTTGTTTGATGGGTAACAATCCAGATTACCGCATGAATGCTTTGTTTGCTGGGTATCAAATCCAGACTACAGCATGTATGCTTTGTTTGATGGGTAACAAATACAGGCTGCAGCATGAATGCTTTGTTTGATGGGTAACAAATACAGGCTACTTTGTGAGCGTGCTGCTTGATGGTAGTATTGATTCTTATAAATCTGATAAAATGTGTTAACACAATAATTTAAGATCTTGTATACCCTTTTCTAAAACCAATTCATATATAACTGTTAGATGTGGAATTATGGAATAGGATTCCAGATTTTCTTAACTGAGCAGAACATGTCAATTCTTTTAAGAGACTCCTGGATTCTTGGATGAGAATAAGAGTTTATGATCCAATGATTTTTGATATAATGTCCATTGATGGCAATTTGGCCTGAATGTCATAATTAACTTCTGAACTTTATATATTGGTGGACCATGCCTTAATCTCAACAACGATAGCAAAAAAAAAAATAATACATATTTATTATTAGAACAAACTGTCAAAATGACTGCTTTTACATCTGTTCTCAGAGGTATAGAATGAATAGGATACCTGCATATGGTTCTAGCCAACACTACTCTTTCTTACCTCACCCTTATCCTTTTTTTCTAGCTTTACTTTACAGGTCCCAGGCACCTTCAAAAAGGTTTTGATACCACCAGCCAACTCAAGAAGACCACCCACTCTCCCTAGAGTGTTGATCCATAGGTGGAATTCTCTCCTGCAACAGTGCTATTACAGTACAAAGTATGTGTTAACATATGTGTAACTTACATAAACTAACATAAAAGGCACAGTAGCGATGCAGGCAGTAAACACAGCACTAACCAAAATGCAGGAAACAAAGCTGAAAAAACTGCTGCTTCATAAACTGAGAGTATTGAATCTAAATGGATTGTTAGACTTAGAGCATATGTTTTTCCTGGACTGAATGAGAAAGTACCATTGAGACCTTTCCTGAAGTCCAGGAGATTGAAGTGATATGTATAACTGTGCTTTTTACATATATTATGAGAGCATTTTTATGAGAGGATTTATTGTTAGTGTTGTGCAATTAGTATGAATTTTTGCATTTTTTTTGTTTTTATACATCTCTTCATGTTTTATGAGTGGTATAGGTGTTTTTATTTATTTATTTATTTTTATTTTACTATGGTTAATGTATTTTAGAGTAAGCACTTTATTTATGTTATGCACCATAAGAGTTATACTGTGCCTTTAATGGTTCATTTGTTTTTGGCGCCTTTTTTGCCATATAAGGGTGTACAAGAGGGGGGGGGTTCGTTTGGTCTGAAGAAGCCTATCCAGGTGAAAGCGCTTACCACGTCTCCTGTTTATATCACAATAAATCCGAATTTTAAAGTTTATGAAGCAGCAATTTTTTCAGCTTTGTTTTCTGCATTTTGGTTAGTACTGTGTTTACTGCTTGCATCGCTACGGTGCCTTTTATGTTAGTTTATGTGCTTGGACTGAGTTTAGCACAGGTAGTGTTAGTCCTGTGGGGAGTGATATTTCTTGGACTTATACTTATATGTGTAACTTACCCTTACCTCAGAACCTACTTTTATGCCAATTTTTATACTGCACCTGGTCAGCCTCAACACATCTCTGCAAACCCACCACCACTCCCCCTTTTCCCCCAGCCTTCAATTTGTTCTCCTGCCTACCTACCTTATGACTGCCCACTCTCTGCTAACTCTTTCCCATTTCTATCCTGTCTCCTACTGCTATAACCCCCATACCTCACCTTACTGTGGCTGTTCCTCCCTTTGTCTACTCTCACCCAGAAACTCCCCTCTCCACTGTCCCTCCACTTACCTTCTTAGCCTTATTCTCTGTGTACCACCTGCATAATCTTTCCCCATAGATTTAGGCACAAAAACAAATAAAACAGAATAATAGGAAGAAGTACCTACAAACTATAAGGTTTGTCCATCCTGTTTTCTACTAGCATTCCTTCTCACTGATTATTTTATTTGTAGAAAGACAGCACCTCCAGGATGGTGTAGCCCCGCTTCATTCGTCCTCGCTACCACTTAGGCTCACTTTGCTCCCCTACCCTACCCCCATTCCCACCCACCCCATATCACTTAATCTTATACTTACAAACCACACCCTCCATCAATTCACATAGTCCCAATTATCCTATCACAACACACCTAATATTCCCATAGTAACACACTCCACCACACTCTTAATACTACACCCTTATTACTACTCCCACCCCTAACACATATAGATTTTTCCTTTCACACCACCACCCTTTCTGAAGCTACCTAAAATGTACTACACAAAAGCTACCCAGTTATGGAAAGCATTACTTATCCCAATAACAGTCTCCACCCTACTCCTGCTTACCATCCTCACCTCTTACCACACTCAACTTTATTTCAACACCCCACCCCCATGGCAAACACAATCCATACCCAAGCCTGTAAAAGTAAAACCCCTCCCTATATCACCAAATGATCTTAACTACTGCAAACCCTTTCCTTCCTTATACAAAAAGCTAACATATAAAACTAACCTGCACTCTTCTTTAAGACAAACAAAAATCATACAGAAGGTAACTAAACTCTACCAACAGCTACTCCAAGCACTCACTTGCTGTGGCGACATACACCCCAATCCAAGACCCCACACTCCAAACAGCACAATCCCAAATCACCTAAATCCGCTATACCACAGACCTACTTCATCTCTCCTCTATTTCTACATAAATTTAAGAAGTATACTTAACAAAATACAAGACCTTCATGCCCTACTTGCTTTATATAAACAAGAGGTCATTGTGTTAACTGAAACATGACTAAAACCAGATCACCACAATAATGAGATCACAGCCCCAGGCTACAATATTATTCGTAGAGATAGAACAGAGAAAAAGGGAGGAGGTGTAGCAATATTATATCAAAATCGTCTCAACACAGAACAAATTGACTATAATACCCAGGAAGTCAAAGACATAGAACTAGTCCTTGACAAATTAAAACTAAACTCCAACAAACATATAATCATTGCAGAAGGCTATATTCCACCAGGAAACAACATTCCTATAATGGAAAGCCTACTACACTGGATCTCTACCTCCCTTCCACATGAAACTATACTATTAGGTGACTTTAATATAGATTGCCTTAACTGCTCCAGCCACAAGCCCACTGCCCACATTAGCCTCCATGGATTTACCCAAATCAAATCTACCCCTACCAGAATTGACAAAACATATAAGTCAATCTTAGACTGGATACTGTTATCTGCCCCCACTCTCACTCAGACAGCTGGCT
Organism: Protopterus annectens; assembly: GCF_019279795.1. NCBI lineage: Eukaryota > Metazoa > Chordata > Ceratodontiformes > Protopteridae > Protopterus > Protopterus annectens. Next base: position 246,662,513 of record NC_056737.1, read on the forward strand.
GTCTTCCTGATAGTCTAAGCTACCTACCTAATTAGGAACAGATCCCAATGCATCAACCAACCCATCCTCAGAACAGTAAGTAATAAAAGGAACTTTAGAGTCTCAGACTTTACTAATGCACTAAAATCCTTTAATTGGACTTCCCTAAAACAACCACCACTAGATGAAGCTGTGAAGTACTTTAACTCTACCTTCCTAGAAATCCTAAACTATCATGCACCCTCCCGAACTATAAGAGTAAAAACTAACTATGTCCCATGGCTAACAAAAAATACTAAAACTATTATGAAAGACAGAAACAAGGCCTGGACACAATATCACAAAACAAAACAACTACTCTGAGGCAAAACTATCTGGAACTCTGCAACAAAACCAAAAAAGTAATTAAAGCTGACAAAATTACTTACTACAAAAACATGCAAGAAAAACATGCTCACAACCCTCAAAAATTCTGGGCCACAATAAATGGTATACTGCACCCAGGCAAATCCACTACTCCAACCCCAGTGTTACCAAATAACCATGATAACATTCCCACACAATTTAACAAATACTTTACAGAAACAATTCAAATGCTTGCAAATACCCAAAATACTAATAATAGCCCCAGACCAATAACTCCTCAAACCCACACCAATACACAAAACAATACTTCCAGCTTTTTCCTGCACCCAGTGCCCATGAAGGTGATTTCCAAACTCCTTAAGAAACTTAAACCAACTACACTAGCAGCTGATAACCTTCCAGTGGAATTCTTACAGATATCAGCCGAAGCCATAGCCTATCCTGTGTCTATTCTCATAAATAGGTCACTATCAGAATGCAAGGTACCCACCTCATGGAAAATATCACATATTATTCCACTGCACAAGGGAGGCACCTCCCTAGAAGTCACCAACTATCAACCAATTATCTCCTTTATCCAAAATATTAGAAAGAGTTGTTCATTCTCAACTAATGCAGTACCTGCAAAAAAACTACCTGCTTTCCAAATCTCAACACAGCTTTAGACCTTCCCACAGTACCACTACAGCATTACTATCATTTACCAACTTAGTCAACCATTATAGGAGCAAGGGTCTATTCGTATCTTCAGTATTCTTAGACTTAACAAAGGCCTTTGACATGGTAAACCACAGTATGCTTCTTGAAACTCTATCTACCCTAAAAATATATGCACCTCCTCTATATCATGGTTCAATAACTACTTATCAGGCCATCAGCAAGCAGTTCTATGGAAAGACCAGCTGTCCCCCCTACTACCAGTATCCATAGCAGTGCCACAAGGGTCCGTTCTCGGCCCTTTGCTTTTCTCTTTATTCACCAACCGTATCTCTTCAGCCCTACCCACTGGCTCAGTCATGCAATATGCTGCACCACCATTATAACTGCCGCCCCCTCCCTAAAGGAACTACAAACACTAACACAAACTAACTTTACTCTAGCTGAAACATGTTTTACAAACATCAAACCGATTCTTAATCCCAAAAAAAAAACAAAAAAAAAAACTAATTCTGTTCAGTCCTAGTAGACCTCCCCCTCTAAATAATAATTTTACCATAAACTCCAAAGACAAGCTCCTAATCACTCCAACCACACACACCATACTACTAGGTGTAGAAATTGACAATCATCTGAAATTCGACATCCACATAGCACAAACCATTAAGAAAGTAAACAAAAAACTTGGACTCCTCTATAGAAACAAACACTTCATCACTACACATACCAAAGCCATAATTGCAAGGACCAATCTCTTATCCATCTTTCTCTATGCTTCCCCTATCTTAACTAATCGCTATCACATAGAACTAAAGAAAATGGAATCTTGTTACAACAAGATAGCCATGTTTGCTACTGAGGCCTCATACAGGACCCATCACTGTACTTCCCTTAAGCAGCTCAATTGGCTTGAGCTACCTCAACTACTGCTACTCAATCAACTCTCAATAGCCCACAATCTCTATTACCTTCCAGAGAAAACCTCAGCACTCCAACATCTGACTGACCCACACGCTACCACAAGATCCTTAAGATCTAGTAACCAGAGCCTCATAACTGCCATCAAATATCAAAATGATGCTGGCAAATCTCTGTTTGCCTACACCATAACCAGAATCTGAAATTCACTACAAAGTTACATATCCTCTACTTCCTCTACCATCCAATTTAAAAAAGTCCTGAAAGCCCACTGTCTTCAGAATTGGCTTTGCTCATGCTATACCCCAGGTTAAGCAATATGACTGCACTGTTGCAAGGATTCTGCCAAGGGTCTCCAGTTGTTCACTTGAAAACTTGGTAAACTGTCAGTACTTACTCTATAGTACTAATATCTGTCTTCTATAACAACTGGAAACTTCACCTTTTCCCTACAACTAACATCCTACAGTAACAAACTTTACTCTTATCTAACTATACCTTTCACATCTTCTACTCCCTCTCCTGCATTCAGGTTCCAAAAAAAAAAAAAAAAAAAAAACAAACAAAAAAAATAAAAATAAAAAAAACAAACAAACAAAAACCTCTTTGCATATCTGAGTTATGTACTTTATGAATTTCCAATTTTTAATGTTGTTTACTTCCTGATATGTATTGTATTCTCATTTCTCTCCCATGTATAATACTGTAGAGTTTTTTTATTACATGGTCTTTTATTGTATTTCAATGCTTAGCATTTTGGAGCTTTACTCCCCGGGCCTCCATTGAAAATGGACCTGTGTCCAGTCAGACCTTCCCGGTAAACAAATGTAAAATAAAAAAAATAAATATTACTATTTGTATGGGGATCATCATGTCATTTGAGATCAAACACCCTATCATAGCACTAATACAATAAGTATAACATTACACTGTTGATACAAATATGAAAAACAAATTGCATTACACAATTCTCTCAACAGCATTCATAACATGCTTTAACTAAATTACAATCAGGGAAAACAACATTGTAGCATATGATTTCTCACTCCAGGAGCTTCATTTATACAATTTTTTTCTAAGCAGCTTCACTGAAAAATCCAGGTCTTCCTTTTTACTGAGTACCAATTAAAGATCCTAGCAGTGGTATGTAGTCTTTTAATACCCATGAACTTAAAGAAACATTATAAGTTTCTCTTTTCCTGATGTTCAGATAAAATATAACTGTATCTCTTAGCTTTAATGCCATATACATGCTCATTAGTAGTGGTACTTTAACTACGGGTTGTCTTACCTAGATAATATCTACCATGTGAGCAATTAACCAAATGTACAAAAAAGAAATGTCAACAGCCATTAGTCTCATGGTATACTGTTTCATAATACCTCAAACATGAAATGTACTCTGCTATGTAATATGTTTACAAGTAATGCCTTGACTGTATGCACAACACCCCTACTCAGGTATTTTGTTTCTTGTCTTACTAGCTTGGATAAATATTAACTATTTTGATTCGCATACAAAATATCATGCCTGAAAATTTGCTTCAATAAATCATTTGAACATAAGATATCAAAATACGTATTGATACAGACTGGGATGTAACTGACATTCACCTGCCTCAAAGTAGTTGTAATCTGGGGATATTCTGAATATGATGCCTGCTGCAGGGTCTATATCACTTTATCAAAGACCCAGTTTAGTGAACTGTTGTTTGCCAAACCCAGTTAATCAAAACCTAAATTTGCCAAAGGATCTCGTCAGTGAATTCTTTCCCTGGAAAAGAAACTAGTCGGCCACCTATCAGCCATTATAAAAACTACAAAATTTAAAATCCAGCAAAGTGGAAGGCTTCACCTTCCCCACTCCCCTAACTAAATATACAAACTCCAAGAGCAAATTCCCAGTGATGGCCAACTACTTTCTTTCCCTGTGAAAAAATTCACTGAAGAGATCCTTCACTGAATATAGGTTTCTATTAAGTGGGTTTGACAAATAGTGGTTTGCTAAACTGGGTCTTCGATAAAGTGATATAGTCCCCTGCTATGACATCTATCTACACGTAGTAAAGCATTTTTGTCATTTGAAAGAGATGGTGCTAAGCATAGGAAAAAAAGTAGAAACAAGGTTTGTAGAAAGGGGATATGAGACAAATAATCTTAAAAAAAACATAATTTTATCAGCAGTGAAATGATATACAAACAAAAGAAAGTCAGCAATTCCACAAATTATGCTAGCCAGTAATAGCCCAGTTTATTACCTGACAGGCAGCTCTGCACTGCTGTATACAAAAACTTCATTCAACATCATTTTTGATTGCTTTTCTCAATTATATAAATATTCATTGAAAGTGGCCTTGTATTCACAATGTGCTGCCTTTTTTCATAGTTTTGTCATTGATATAATGTTACATGCAGTGCATGCTTTTCTGATAGGGACTTTGATCTCATATGACATATTGGTTCACATACAAGTAACAGTATTTAGATGTTCTGTTATTTTGTTTTATGTCAGAACACACTTTGACAAGTGGAATATTTTTTTCACAGTCGAAATAATAAATACTTAGACCTTTGGTCTGTCTTTAGTATGCTTTTCTTCTGGAATATCTATGAATGGACACTAGCTATCTTTTATACACATACAAGTATTTCAAGCATGGGTAATAATATTCCTTCTGCCTGCCAATATACCAAAACAGTTTTTTTCCCATAATAACTGTCCAGACTCTTCTTAGAAATATCTAATGGCTGTCTCTGGTGGTTTGTAGACTTTACCTTAACCATATCTAATCACCTGGGTGCCATTTGTATCATCTTGGATAAAATCTGCTTAGTCTATCTTCAACACGTCCATGACTTTATTGAAACAAATCTTGAAAAAGGGGGTATTCATTCTGTGGAATGCACATGCCACCCCAGTCACCATGGTTGCCTTGGCAACTTTCTCTAACATCTGTAGGATTATTCATAGGTTAGTACTAGGCTAGCTGCTGTTGTGGACCATTTTAAACATATCTAATTTCCCTCAAAGAAGAAAATCAAACCTTGTAGCCTGTGTCTGTGAGGTAAACACTATGACCATTATGCCAAACCAAACCCAAATCTTTAGACTTCAACTCTTAAATTGTGACAAGTCATTAACCTCTTTCCTTCCTACAAACATCATTAGAAGTTGCATGCAGGGATTGGTTACCAGTACACCATCATTCAAACAAAAACCCAAACTTCACTACAGATTTCCCATTTTTAGTACTACCCTTCATCAGCTCTCAGCCTGAAAGTTTACATTGTCTGTGAAGCCATCACTCTGTACAGTGAAATTCTTTAACATCCTGCACTGGGGCAATTTGTAGACATTCAGGTAAAGCATTCTTTCACAACAGTGAGGATTGTAGCAGGTCTTCATTCTAGAGGAAGTATTATGCTGCTTATTGAAAACATGGGGTATTCACATAATTTCTTCAGTGCTTTGGTGAATGCAGTCTTTCCCAGCAGTATTAATAATTTATTTCAGTTTGTTAACTGGAGCAATACACTGCTCTAAAGGACCATTTTTAGGATCTAACCAAACTCAATGCAATTTTGAATTCTGAATGACAATATTTTGAAGATAAAGTAATGCTAATTAAAATGATAATATTATCAAAGATCTTGTATATGTTACAGTCCACATCATTAATGCCAGACAAAGCAGTAATGAGAAAATAGAGAAAGTAATACCAACATTTTTATGATATTGTTGAAGCCTTGAATAGCTTATGGTAAGTATATTAGAGACTAAAATAAAGGTGGGATATGTGTCCCTAGCATCAGTATATTAAAACATTAATATAGTGGATTAAATATTCTTTTGAAGCTCAATGAACATGAAAATATTTGTGGTAGGTCTTAATCAAATCTTATTCCAAATTTGTTAGAAATAACAAAATGTTATAGGTTTTTAAGCAAATTTAAATTGTAAGTATATAATAATACACTCTAATTACCTCAATGTAACATTAAAAAATAAGAAATTATTTATAGAGTTCCCAGTATAAAATGGATGTTTGTGATATTCCCTGCAGCTGATACAGCAGCATTTATACAAACACAAAATATGACTAGACTAAAAAATAATAGCAAGTGCTGTGTCATGCAGCGGAAAGGCCTGATGCAATACAGGCAACCCTGGCTTGATTACTGGCTCACTCATCTGAGGTAACAGTAGGTGAGGGCAAGAGCACTAATTCCAGGATGGGAATTGGAAGCCTGCATGCATAAGGCACACAATGCAATTAATCTGGAAAGCAGTAAGTTTAATTACTAGTATGCTTTGCAAAATTATTACTTGGAGGTACAGTCACAGAGTATTCATATGCCACATAAAATGAATAAAATGTATACAGCTAAAGTGACTAGATGTTAGAAATATAATAAATAAAAATGAATTGTCAAGACATATTCTTTGAATGTGAGAAATTTCTTGGAAGATATATATATATATATATATATATATATATATATATATATATATATATATATATATATATATATATATATACTTTATTCTTGCAAGAACAATGATATTAACAAATATTCCAATTCTGGACATAGAAGAGAATAAGTTTCATTATTTTGGAGTCATTTTGGCAACTAAAAGGAAAATTATAATTAAAAAAAAATGAAAAAAAAATATCTCCACTATTTCAAGAATTGCTTAATTTGGCCACTGTAACAACAACAACTTTGCTAGAAAGAAAAGAAAATTATTAAGGTAATATCTAATAATATTAATCAAAAATATAAATACTAAATACAAATATAAGCATTATTGGAGAAATAATGATAGTGTCAAAATCAATATGACATACAAAACTATACTTATAGAAGTTTTATTGTTTTTACAATTATTTATTTATTGAAAGGTGTTTATTTTTGTATAGTTAATTGCTATATTAAATATTTGATATTAATAAAAAGAGAGAAAATATAAAATATAATGATTTGCAATTAATATTAATGCAAGTTAGGAAACAGATAACTACTGGGCACTGGAAACTCAAATACATTGGGACCTGAAATGCATTTGCCATGCTTCTTCACATTAGTAGATGTTGAACAAACAAAGTGCAGTAATTACTTACATATGTGCAACTAAACCTACTGGGTGGGGGGCGAGGTGGGGGTAAAATCTAATAGTATGGTTGGAATAAGAACTGCAGAAAAAAGATAGGATGATTAAATGATTTCTGGCAGATATTTTATAATGGCAATCCTGTATGTAGATGGAATGGGGGATGTTTTAAAAAAAGGGGGATACAGAAACTGAGCTGCGTTGGGGAATTAATAGAATGAGGAGACCACTTTTAAGATATTAGTAATACACAGATGTAGAATTAAAGAAAATGGATTGTAGATGAAAGGGAAGAGCATTTGTGAAGATGATGGCCAAGTATCTGAATGGAAATATCTGCAATTGGCCATACCACACAAATACTGTTTTAAGGTAGGGGGCACATATTTTATAGCATTGTATATGTATTTATCACAACTGATCCAAAAATAATGCATATGGATTATTTAATTGAGTTCAAAAAGTACGTGGAGAGCTCTTGGTGGTAAGCTTATTAATTTATACACATTCAAAGGTTTCAGGTGCAAAACGTTGCTCAGTTTTTTTTTTTAACTGAAGTAGTTTCTTTGCACTATATAGAAGATTCAAAACTAAAACAATGGATATCATCCCTATCCTTTGCTAGTGTTTGCAAAAAGCTCTGTAAAGTTGTATTCAAATTGTGGCTCCAATTACAGACAAAGGGTAAAAATCTACCAATAGAACATGCTAGGTCAGAGTATCACAATTCAACGGAGAGAAAATTCAGTTCATGAACGTATGTACCGACTGGTTTGCGTGCTCAGTTTAATTCACAAACAAACAGCCCAAAGAAATACCAGTACCACAAAGAAAAGGCTATAAGCTACTGTGCAATCTACAACTTTATTCAGAAAAGGAGAAATAAACCAGTTTGTTGCTCCCATGCTCTTTTGTACAATCTGATGAGGTACCACCACTTCTCTCATTAAACAGCTGCACCTTGTTTATGTCATCAGTTACAAAATCAAAAAGGCAACAATAACTTATAGATAATTACAAGTATAAACCATATCATCACCATTTACTAAACAATAATCCTTCTACACCTAATAATAATAACCTATTACGTTATACTTACTATTGTTTTTTTTTCTTTAAAAGGATTTATATATATATATATATATATATATATATATATATATATATATATATATATGTGTGTGTGTGTGTGTGTGTGTGTGTATGTGTGTGTGTATGTGTGTGTATATTCAGACGTATTTGTTTTATAAATTTCATTAAAACAGGTGGCATTAATACTAATTATATAAACTTTAATTGACTTTTATGATTAACAGTTCACCACATTTCAAACATAGCTTGATTGCGTTTTTGAAGTGGCCACAGTGAGGAATACAAAACATATAAACAACATGTCCACACCTACGCTAAGTTTACATCAACATCGGTAAAAAAAAACATATCAAAGAAAGATTAAATATAAGCAGGACAAAAATGATTATGAAACACATCAAAAATTGAATTGGAAGCAATCAAGACAACACTTTTGCTGAAAATACCATACTGGGTTCAGGAACCTATATAGATTATAAAAGAAAACATCATTTCAACCATTCTTTCAGAGATATTTTAAAAATACAGATATCAAATACAGATAGCAGCAATGAGGACGCATCCTCTGCCACACAGATAGATATTGAATCTGATTCAAGTTCACTAAAAAATAAAAGGAATAAATCTGGTGAAAAACAAGTTTCTCATTCCCCTTTAGGGAATATTATAGAGGGACAGGTAGTACAGGAGTAAACAAGGATGTTCTTTGTTTCAGTAACTAATGTCAAAGCACAAATAACTTCTAGTCGTGTATGTGACCTTTCTATTAATATATTTTCTGAGGCTAAAACTGTGCTACTTAATAAAGGTTTACATTTTACATCTTCCTTTTTTGTTTCTAAAAACAGAATGTTATAGACTGTTAAGGCTTTATGCAGAAAAAATAAATATCTGAGTATTTTTCAAGAACAAGTAGCTTAATTGTTTGGATGAAATACAATCACAATTTTTGGGTTTAAATCCTGTACCTTTCAGCCATCAAGTAACAAATCAGGTTGAGTGATTGAAAAAAAATCTACAAAAAATACACTGTGAATTATTATTTTTTTAAACGAAGGTGTGATACGTTAATAGTAAAAGAAATGGCATGTCTTCAGAAGCCTTGAGAAAAAAACATTGTTATAATAGCATTAGATAAGCAACATTTGCAAGATCAGAGATTTTTTGTTAGATCTAATCTTACAATTTAAACAGGCAATTGATAACTCTTTAGAATTGTTGCAGACAATAGTATAATACATGACAAAACTTGTGATAACCTCATGATTCAAGATCCATACCTCAAGTTTTTATATTTGCCAAAAATAAATCAATAAAAGAATGAATAAGCCTCCAGGGTGATAGCTGAATTTGTAACATTTAATTTGCAAAGATAAAAGACACAATATAGACATAACGATTGAGCCTGACAGCTTTATTTGTTCCTTAGATATTAAGGTGTTATACACAAACATTCCTTAGTGGCCATTTGGCTGCATTAGAGTATTAGTTAGGCAAACCTATTTTACCCCCCCCTCCCAATTTCAATATATTTTTTTCTGTAACTTGAACATGCATTGCCAAAAAAATAAATAAATAAAATAAAGCTGTATTATGAAGGGAAATATTACTACAGCATAAGGAACAGCAGTGGGGATATCTTATGCCCCAATATACATGGATGTTTTCATGGGTTTTATAAAATAGAACATGGTCTGTTATTCAGCCATTTTTTTTTTCATTATGCCATGGATGTCTGGCATAGGTTCTTATATATGACTGCTGGATTGCTACCTCAGATGGATATCAAACTTGGATAATTTGAGAGACTTTATGTTATATTTAAATCAAAACAAATGGGGATTTGAAATCAGTATTTATATTTATTGCGTACCTTCATTGAGGGTTGTGTATCAGAGCTGGCAACTCGGTACGTAAAAATCTACTGCCAATCATTAGCGGACCGGAGTTCCGCTGTGGCGACCCCTAACCAGGAAAAGCCGAAAGATACAACAACAACTTACCTTTTCATTTCTATGATTTGAAACAGCTAAAAAGCCAGATGGAACCTCATGTATTACTTTATACCACAAGGTGTGACTTCTGTGGGCACAAGTTGCTAGAGGGCATGATCAGCAGGTGCTGTTGGTGAGTGCCCAGCACTGGCATTGCTTTATAAATGAATGCTGATACTGTAGTTACAGCTCAGCTCAAGCATTAAAGTACTACTGTGTAGGGTGAGTGTGGTTGTATATATTTAATATATAAGCTTCTTATCATGGCTCTCCAATAAGTGGATTCTCTACTACTTGTCAAGTGCAGATGAATGAGGAATCAACTTAGACAGCACAACTCTGAGAAGCTGAACTCCGTTGTCATTGTTTTCCATAGCAAGTCACTACTGGACAAGTTAATAAGTATACAGCACCAGTGCCTCATTAAACTATACCCTGTCTGTAAGTCCATAAACATGTTTTACCTTGCTTTGGTGTCAGTTAATATAAGAAGCTGAACCTCAGAGTGAAATCAGCAGCTGAAATATTGAAGAATACAGTGCAACAGGTTCTTTAAAGGATATGTGTTGTGTCTGAAATCACTTTTCAGTGAATTCTGGAACGTTTTAAATTATTTACTTAATATATATGTTTATATTTACATTTATATATATGTTATCAGTCTCATTCATTCAAAAGTGCAACCACTGACATTTTTTGCACATTTTATTTTACTGCCTACTGGTTATCGACATATTCAAGGAGAATTGGGGCATTTGTTCCTCATTATCATGGTGAGGGTTTACTGGAAGGGGACATAATTAAGGCAACAATCATATGGGTTGCCGTCAGAAGTTAGAATTAAAAATAAAACTCTCTTAAGAAATGTTGATATTTTTCTCATAGACTTTCCAAAATTCTGGTGATAGAACCTAAAGTATATACAATTATAAGATCTGCATGCATATGTCCATGTGGTTTTGTATTCAGCAAAGGTCACTGAAAAAATAAAGAGGAAGGATGTTTGTTCATAGATCTGTGACAGCTAGTCCTACACTGGAAACTGGGAATCTGAATGACAGAACACTTGCATCCAGAGAACCCATTGATAAGTCACATTGTAAAGAGTTGTGAACAGTGAAAACTGTACACAGCAGGCTCTGAAAAACAAGAACTCCTCACATTACTTAAAGGAGAAGCTGAGACTCCAACCTGAAGGCCTTGTACAGATAAATGTGGTTTCTGCATGGCATTCTGAACCATCTTTGTAAGAATATAGCTGGAAGCATACAACAGCATTGACACAGCACAGTCTACCTAGGATGGATTTGAGAAAGGAAATCATATAACAAAAATAATTCAAAATGGCTACTATTAATTGTCTTTGCAGCTTTGTAAAGATGGGAAGAATAGAGTTAGCTGATATTTCATGGTAGAGAATGATGGGTTTCCATTATAGCATAACATAACTTAACAGCTTTGATCTATAGAACAGCACTTATCAAAGTGCGATTAAATATGAAAGATGAAGAAGGATGAACATTGATAAGAATACAGGTCTGGCAGAGTTCAATGGTCTACACTTTCATCCATTCGAACTATATTACACCATAAATTCAGAGAGCAAAGAAAAGTCATTGACTCCTAGAAAGTATTCAGCAGAAAGGCAATGGGCATTGAAGCTGTTTCTAGAACAGGTATCTAGACAGGTGGCAGGTGCTAAAACTGAATCGAAGTCAGACATGGATGACCTGTGTACCAGAGAGACATTGCTAGGGTAACATAGTGGAGCTGGGGGTTCTAAATTGATATCAGGCTTTATTCTAGTCTAAGCTGGTAGACAGACTTCAGCAATCTGTACTTCTTTCCATGGTTTTAGGATGTCAATATGTCACACTTGTTCTGGTCTTCTCTTACTAGGCTGTTTACCTCTCCAGTTTACCTCACTTGTTTTTACTTTTTTTAAAAGGACTGTGCAATTAATCCACCTTTTTTTCTGTTTAAGGGACCAAAACTAACACCTGATCTCCGGATGTGAATTTCCTTGTGCTTGCATTTCTGTCATACACCCTTTGTTATGCAGCCTGGGCTCTTTCCATGTGTTCCTGTACAGTGAGTGTTATTACATTCAGCCGACTTGGTTGGTATAGTGTTCTAAGACATTTTAAATGGGGATTTCTCTTCTTCCCAAGTTTTTCTTGACAATGTCTTGAGTTCATATGGGTGTGTACCATATAATAATTCAAAAGAAATGAACCCTGTTGAGGTTTGTGGTACTTCTGTAATGGCAAACCATCTTCCTCAATAACTGAATATTATTGTTTGATTAAAACATGGTACACTAACATATTTAGTTGCTTTACCATAAAGCACGGCACAGTTAGTGCATTATTCTGGACATAAACACAGTCCCTTGTTTAGTCAGTATTTCCATGGGTGTTCCTAATATGGAAAATAATACCACTAACCCCCTGGCTATAAATTTAGCATTAGTCTTATATAGGGGAATAGCCACAGGGTACTTAGTTACATAGATTGAGATAACCAAAATGTATTGAAACCCATTGCTAGATTTTACCAGTGGCCCAACAACATCCAAAGCGATACGTTCAAATGGCACCTTTATTAAAGGCATTGGAGTCAAAGCATTTTTGAAGCCAGGATGAGAGGCTGTCATCTGATATTCAAGGCATCTGCTGCACAACTTCTCAACTTTTTTCATTATTTCTGGCCAGGAAAACTTTGCTAGGATCAATGCTTTAGTCATGTTGGTTTCTAGTTGCTTTCCTAGTACATGACTGTGTGGTAACCCTGATGTATTATGACCCCTCCATCTTTATGTTCACTGCAGAATAAGTCATTTTGTAACTGGAAGAATGGCTAATAAGTGGAAATATTTTGCTCAAAAACTGCAGGTCCCAGAAGTGTGCTTAGAGAGAATTTATCTTGTGTATGTGCTTACATGTAAGTGTCTAAATGCTAGGGGGTTGGGGTGGTTGTCATACTTTCATTCACCCCTAGATTAACAGATAAAGCCTATAAAACTGGGTCGAGGGGACCAGTGACCACTAGTGCTCACTGTGTAGATGTGGGTTGGGGGCACACTAACCAGCAGGGATCACTGAATCTATGTAGATCGGGGGACACACTAACACCCAGGTATTAGTGTATCAATTTGTATCAGGATGCACAATAACCACAGGGTCACTTTATTGATGTGGATCAGGGAGGCAAACTAATTATCAAGGAACACTGTACCAAGATGGATTCAGTGGACCTCTCGCCACCAGGGATCACTGCACAGACATGGGTCATGGGACCACTAGCCATCAAAGATGTCTGCACAGACATGGATCAGGGAACCACTAGCAGCCAGAGATCACTGCACATACATGGGGTTGGAGGACCACTAGCTACCAGGGACCACTGTACAGACATAGGTTGAAGGCCCCACTAGCCACCAGGGTTCACTGTATAGACATGGGTCAGATGACCACTAGCCACCAGGGATTATTGTACAGACTTGGGTCAGGGGACAACTAGCCACCAGGGATCACTGTACAGATGTGGGTTGAGGACCCATTTGCCACCAAGGATCACTGTACAGACATGGGATGGGGGGACCATTTACCACCAGGGCTCACTGTACAGGCATGGGATGGGGGGACCATTTGACACCAGGGATCATTATACAAGCTTGGGATGGGGGGACCATTTGGCACCAGGGATCACTGTACAGGCATGGGTTAGGGGCACCATAAGACACTAGAAATAACTCCTCTTGTTGTATTGGCACTTAACATAACAGGGATGTGGGGAACATTAGACAACAGAGATAATGTATCATGCCATAATGGCACTTAAACATTGCAAGTATGGGCAAACACTACAGGCTTCAGGGATCCTATACACAGCATGCCTTAAAGGCACTTAATTAAAAAAAGACTGATGCAGTGAACTATTGGGCACCAGGGATAGTTTACCCAGCATGCCTTATAGGCATTAAGAGGAATTCCAGCCCTGTACCCTCCCGCATCCCACAAAGGATATTAGTCTTCTCTACCATCACTAGACACCAAAGATGCAATGAAAAAAAAAAAAAAAGAGTTAAAAAAATCAACTACAAAGAGGTGGGGGTGGGGGGATTGAAAACCTGCATTCTTGCTACAGTAAACCTCATCATTAACCACTGCTGTAACTGATAAGTTAGTGCTGTTGCATTTTTTAAAATTATATTGAGAATGTTGGGTTTTGTAAATGTATAACTTGTACTATTTCTCACTCTGATATCTACCTGTTGTATTACTTATTGTTTAATTGCTGATTTGTGTTAACTCTGGAGCATTTCTCCCCAGGCATCTACTGAAAAAGAGCAGATGCCCAGATGGACATACACAGTCAACAGATGTCAAATAAATAAATAAATAAATATTAAATCACTGTGAAGCATATTTAGAAAAAAATGCAGCCATTTTATTTACACTTGCTAAATTCAGCTTCATTTAATGAGTGTGAGAATACAATAAGATAAATTAAAAGAAAACTAATAAGTAACTGCAAGAGCAATTACAAGCACCTGTCATTTTCCTTCCATTCACTATGCACTTAGCTCGTGCAAGGGAGGGGATTAAGCTGGACATGCTAGTTCACTTTTCATCACTATATGTGGTTAGCAAGCATAGAAATAAGTAAAAATATAAAACTAATGCAAGTAGCAGCAGCAGTTGTGAGGACCTGTGCATGTTTGGGTATATATATATATATATATATATATATATATATGTGTGTGTGTGTGTGTGTGTGTGTGTGTGTGTGTGTGTGTGTGTGCATTTGAGAAAGAGAGAGAGAGAGAGACAGAGACGGTTAGAGATTCTGGTCATTGAGATAAGTTGTAATGCTTTGCAGTGAAGGTGTCTGTTATTTATGCAGTATTTCGTTCATTTGATCATAATATATCTGTATACATGGTCAAAAGGATGGCTGTAAATGCTGGGAGTGTGTGTGTGTGTGTGTGTGTGTGTGTGTGTGTGTGTGTGTGTGTGTGTGTGTGTGTGTGTGTGTGTGTGTGTCTGGATTTCTATGTATATGACTGAGTTTGTACATATCTGTCACTTTCTGTGGTTGTGTGTATCCACATTTCTGTCATAGCTCTCAATTTCTTAGTGCAAGAAAAGCTAATTGGCATAATGGTTAAGGTGTTTACTTTCCATACAAAAGATGCAAGGTTTAAGCCTCATTTCATTAATTACAGAGATATCAGCTCTGGACAAATCCAAAAATAATTGGGGACCAAAGGCCTGCGTTAAGGACAGATTTTAAATAATGCATTTTTAAGCTTAGAAAGTTGATAGAGTAACATGTTTCCTGTTAAAATACATTATCTAATAGGTATGAAATCTGAAAGTCAAATGTCTGACAATATTTAATTACTATATTCTCAACAATTGCCAGAAAACCACAAATTATATGAAGAGCAGACCAAAAATCAGGACATTCTGCAAAAATCTGGACAGATGAGTGGTACGATTCCTGTATATATGTGAGACTGTCTCTCTGCCTCTGCATCTGCCTGTGTGTGTGCATATGAAAGTTTGTGTGTTTGTGCATTTTCTTAAATTCTTACATAACTTTTTATTTTGGTTGTAAAATACTTTCTCCAACAATAATTGTGTATTCTACAGTAACTTTGAAACATTTGGTAGAGAAACTATTTGACATGAAAAATATAAAACACAATGTATGTACTAATAATAAGGCAAGTGCAAAACAATTTAACAGCCCATTCTCTGAGTACAATAATGCATTCCAGGGTAGTCAGTACAGGGAAAATAACAGACATTCCAGGAGTAGAGAGGCCCCCTGGTTCGGATGGCAGGTCACACAACACCTTGGGTGATCTGTTATGTTCCCATAATGCCCACTCCGTCAGGCATTTGCTTGCTTGTACATAAAACATAGGGTACTTATCTGTATGCCAGTAAAAGAAAAAACATTTATATACAGCAACCAACCAATATGGCAAAATCATAAATTCTGCTTATGACACTAACTCACATGATAGTCTGTTAAACAGATTTAAAGAAATTGCTTTACTAATTATATAACTTGGAATAAGGTTAATATAAGCTGCTGCTTCTTGACAAGATGTTATATTTATTTATTTATTTAATTTATTTATTTATTTTACTTTTGTTAATTTTTGTTAACCGGAAAAGTCCGATTGGACACAGGTCCTTTTTCAGCGGAGGCCCGGGGAGAAAGCTCCAGG
Source organism: Protopterus annectens (assembly GCF_019279795.1). NCBI lineage: Eukaryota > Metazoa > Chordata > Ceratodontiformes > Protopteridae > Protopterus > Protopterus annectens. The sequence continues at coordinate 246,678,879 of NC_056737.1, forward strand.
TACAGTACAGGTTATGATTTCATTCCATCTAATACAATCCAGCATGCAATAGTCAAATATTAACATCTTGTTAACAGTACTATATACAGGTATATTATAGACTCATTTCAGCATATGGTAGGCAGATCTTTACGTTTTGGTAGTTCATTTCAGCATGTGGTAGGCAGAGTTTTATGTTTTGGTAGTTCATTTCAGCATATGGTAGGCAGAGTTTTACATTTTTGGTAGTTGGCTAATAAGCAGTACAATGTCAGATATTAACTTCTTGCTATTTGGACTATATACAAGTTTGTTTCAGAGTCATTTCTGCATATTGTTGGCAGAGTTTTACAATTACTGGTAGTACGTATATCTGCAGTACATTGAGAGATTGAGAGAAGTACAGTATTGGGAAAAATAGTGCAAGAGTTTTTTGTAGCAGTGGTGGATGTACGTTGTATATCCAGTCATTTGATGGATTAGAAGTAACATGGTATATGAGAGAAAAGGAACAAAAGGTTTTATTTATTTATTTATTTTATTTTACATTTGTTGACCAGGCTAGTCTAACTGGATATATGTCCATTTTCAGTAGAGGCCCAGGGAGAAAAGCTCCAAGCATAGGCAGTAACAAAACATAGAATATATACAATAGTAACCTGAGAATGCTATACATTGTTTAGATTGTACATGAGATACATTTGCACAGAGTCTAATAGTAGGTTTAAGCTGATATTAAAAATCTGAGAAAAAGCAACATATGAGAGAAAATCAAAAAAAAAAAAGATTAATATTTTTTTTTAGGTTACCTTAGTTGTTAGTAAGGTAGGGAACATAGAACAGTAGAGTAGAGAATTATAGGGAGTACAGCGGGGGGCACTGAGGTATCAGTCCGGGTTAGAGCAAGGATAAAGCCAATGTATTTTAAGATATTCTTTCAGGTGTTTTTTTAAAAAGCAGTGAGGAAACAAGAGTTGAGAGCTTTAGTAGGAGTACGCGGTAGTGGTGCTGCGGTAGCGTTGTCACCTCACAGCAAGACGTTGTCCCATTCGATTCTCAGCTAGAGCATCTTCTGTGTGGAGGCATGCATGAATGGGCGTACCTTCGTTGAAGGTTGTGCGTCAGGGCTGGTAACTCGGCATGTAGAAATCCACTACTAAACATTAGCGGACTGGAGTTCCGCTGTGGCGACCCCTAACCAGGATAAGCCAAAAGACACGACAACAACATTAAGAAAAGTCTGTGTGCTTGGGGTAAGCAGGTCTAACTTGCATAGCTAGAGGTAGTAATAGGTGATTATCAACAGATGCATTCCTGCATTTAGCAACAGTGCAGTGGGTTGGTTTAACCTGGGTAGGCACAGGAGCAGAGCCAGTTGTTTGTATAGTGGCTGTTGAGGAGTTTTTTTAAATTGGAGGGGAGAGCTTGTAGCAGTGATATGATTTGGGAGTTGATTCCAAACTTTGGCTATGGTGCAGGTAAAGAGAGACTTACCTACATCATTTTTATGTTTGATGACATTTAAAAGGTTTTGGCTGCTGGATCTTAAGGTTTTGGTGGTTGTGTAGGGTTGAATTAGTTGCTGTAGTGATGCGATTTTGTCGAGCAGGTAGTACAGCTTGTGTGTTGTATAGAGTTGCTGAAGTATCAGCTGTTGGGGCAGCTCAAGCTAGATGAGTTGCTTTAGGGCAAGACAGTGATGAGATATATGAGAGGCCATTTTGGTGAGTTCAGAGTGGTGAAGATTTGTCATTATAAGGGCGGCATACAGTAGGATGAATAAGAGATGGGTCTTTGCAATTATGGATTTTGTCTTCTTGGTCATGAATTTTTTGCTTCTATAAAGGAGACCCAGTTTTTTGTTTACTTTCTTAATTGTTTGGGCTATGTGAAGGTCAAATCTGAAGTTGTTGTCAATAATTACCCCTAGCAGTTTTGTGTGTGTAGTTGGAGTGATTGTGATGTTATCTTTGGAGACTATAGTTAGATTATTGCATTGCTGAGGTGGTCTACCAGGGCCAAATATGATTAGGTTGGGTTTTTTGAGATTATATGCTGGTGAACCATGTTTCTGCTAAGGTGAAGTTTTGTTGAGTTATGCCTTGTAGTTCATTCATATTTGGGGCAGCACATATAATAGTGGTGTCATCTGCATATTGTACTACTTTGGCAGAGAGTGAAGATGTTGCTATCTGGTTTGTGAATAGGGAGAACAGTAAAGGACTAAGAATGGATCCTTGAGGGACACCAATGGAGACTAGTAAGAGAGAGGACAATTGGTTTTGCCATAGCACTGCTTGTTGTCGACCTGATAGGTAGTTACTAAACCATGATATAGTGGAAGAGTGGATGTTAAGGGTAGCTAGTGTTTCCAGAAGCCTGCTATGGTTAACCACATCGAAGGCTTTAGATAAGTCTAGAAATATGGCAGATACGATTAGTCCCTTGTTTCTGTAGTGCTTGACTAAGTTGGTAAAGGATAGTAGTGCAGTGCTGGTGCTGTGGGAGGGTCTAAAGCCGTGCTGAGAATGGGATAGCAGGTTATTTGTTAGGAGGTATTGCATTAGTTGAGAATGAACTATTCTCTCCAATATTTTTGATAAAGGTGAGAGAATTGTTATTGGCCGGTAGTTGGTCAGCTCTCGGGATTTGCCTCCCTTGTGGAGTGGAATTATGTGTGATAGTTTCCTCAAGGTGGGTACAGCGGATTCTGTTATGGACCTATTTATGAGGATGGATATGGGTTATGCTATGGCATCAGCTGTTATCTGAAGGAAGTCAGCAGGGAGTTTGTTTGCAGCTAGTGTGGTTGGTTTAAGTTTTTTTCTGGAGTTTGGTAATAGTCTTAGTGGACACAGGGTGTAGGGAAAAGTTAGGGGAGTTGTTTAGTTCTATGGTGTGGGTGGGGGTGGGATTTGTTATGGAGCTGCTGGTGCTATTTTGGGTGTTGGCTAGAGTTTGGATTGTTTCAGTAAAGTATCTATTGAAATGTGTTGGGATGTTGTCATGGTTGTTTGGCAGTTCAGGGGTAGGAGTGGTCACTTTTCCAGGGTAGAGTAAACTATTTATTGTGGCCCAGAATTTCTGAGGGTTCTTAGTAAATTTGTCTTGCCTGGTTTTGTAATAACTGGCTTTGTCTAGCTTAATGTGTATTTTGGCTTTGTTGCGGACTTCTAGGTATTGTTTCAGGGAAGAGGTTTTGTGTTTATGAAACTGAATCCAGGCTTTGTCCCTAGTTTTCATTATTGTTTTTGTCTCTTTTGTTAGCCAAGGGGCGTAATTGGTTTTGACTCTAATGCTTCTGGGTGGTGCATGTTCATTTAGGGCTTTGAGGAAGGCTGTGTTAAAGTATTGCACAGCTTCGGCTAAAGGAAGGTGAGTAAGGGGAGTCCAGTTAATGAGTTTTAGAACATTAAGTAGGTTATTAGCTATGAAGTTCTTTTTGTTCCGTATTATTTTTAGAGTGGTATGATGGGATCTATTCCTAATCAGGTAAGTTATTTGGTGGTCACTTAGACTGTCTGGGAGACAGCCTGCTTGTTGTATGAGACTGGGGTTTGATACCAGTATCCAGTCTAAGATGGACTGTCGTTGGGATATCCTATCAATTCTTGTGGGGTGAGAAATAGTTTGGGTAAAGCCATGTAGGTTGATATGGGAGGAGGGGTTGTTACTAGAGCATTCAGCCCAGTCTATATTAAAGTCTCCGAATAGTATGGTTTCCTGTGGGAGGGAGGTAGACATCCAGAATAGCAGGTTTTCCAGTGTAGCAATGTTATTGCCTGGTGGAATGTAGCCGCCTGCTATGATTATATCTTTTCTGGAATTTAGTTTTAGTTTAGCAAATATTACTTTAATATCTTTTGTTTCATGGGTGTTACATTCAAATTGTTCCATAGCGAGATGAATTTGGAAGACTATGGCAACTCCTCCACCTTTTTTCCCCATTCTATCATTACGTATGATATTACATCCAGGTGGAGTGATCTCATTGCTGTGGTGTTGTGGCTTAAGCCAAGTTTCTGTCAACACTACTATCTGTGGTTTGTATAAGGCTAGGAGGGCATGTATGTCTGGTATTTTGTTGAGTATACTTCTCAAATTTAAGTTTAACAGTAGGAGAGAAGATGTAGGCCTTTTGAATAAAGCTTCTGTGTGATTTATGTTTGTTACGCTTGATGAATTGGGACCTAGATTAGGGTGTATAATTCCACAGCAGGTGAGATTTTGGAGTAGGTGGAGGCAGAGTCTATTAAGTTTGTGTAGTATTCTAGTTATTTTTTGGGAGGAGTGGGAGCTAGTTTTATAAGTAGGTTTGTTATAAGAGTATAAAGGAGGTTGTGAGGAGGAGACGTCTGATGGTGATATAGGGAAGTGTATTAGTTTGATGGCAGTGGTTGTGGAATCTGTTTGCCACTGAGTTGTGTTTGTCATATAAAGCTTAGTGTGGTAAGAGGTTAGGCTGGAGAGGAGAAGTACAGAGATAGAGGTTATAAGGTATATTGCAAGTTTTGGAGGTTGGGTATGTTGTGGGGATTGCCTGGTTATAGTTTATGTAAAGTGGGGTATAAGTGGGTGTAGAGAGTATAGGAAGGTAGGAGTAGTATATATAGCAGTTGTGGTAGAGAGTAGGTAATGGGTGAACTGATTGGGGTGTGGTGAGTTGTTGTATATGGGAGATGGTTGGGTGGGCGGGACTAGTAATTAGTGGAGGGAGTGGCCAGTAATTATAAGTGTAATTGTTATGGGGTGGGTGGGAATGGGAGTAGGGTAGGGGAGCGGAGTGAGCGGAGTGAACAGAGCGGGGCAGCACAGTCTAAGGAATCAGCAGCAGTAGTCAAGGAAAGCAATCAGTGGGAATAGTAGGGGAATGCAATAGAAGAGAGATCTAAGCTTTAGTGTTTACTGGGTTACTGTTACAGTAATGGTCAGCTTGGGTTCTTTAACACAAATCTATGGAAGGGATGTTAAGAGACCAAGCTAGGAGCTAGACTACAGAGGTGGGTATAGAGAGACTGGTAGGGAAAGGAGTGGTAGGGACTGGAGAGTCTAGTTGAAAGCTGTGTGGGTGAAGGAAGGGTGATTCAAGCTATGGTTAGGGAGCAATGGAGGTTTGAGGAAAGAGCAAATATTCCAATCTTCACTGTGGTTCTGCTTGACAGGGGCGCAGGAAAATAATTTTCTTGGGTGGCAAAAGCCAGGGTACCTTTTTGGCTAGGCTTGTATAGGTCCTAGGGCCAATATCCTAGTAGCTACTTATGAACCTATGAGCTATTTATGAAGATGGGTGTGCAAGGGTAGAGGTAGCCAAGAGGAAGGCTAGGTGGCTGCAGTAGAGCTGTTTAAAGGCTGAGGTATGAGGGTTAGAGGGAAGGAGATCGGTTTAATGGCCAGTGAAAATCCAGGTAAGAGGGGACACATTGATGTTGTTGCCGCTGACCAGAAGCAATACTTTAACAAAGCTCACAGAAAGCAAAAACAGGACAGGATAACTTATGCTTGTTATATCACATACTTTGTTCAGGGACTGCACTTTTGCTAAAGATTATGTTTTCTGGTGAAGCAGCACACCTAAAGGGTGTGTGAGACCTTCAGCTTTTGCAGGGGTTAATATAAGCCTGATTCAAGAGGCAGGGACCTGTAAAACAAGATAGAAAGTAGGATAAGGGTGAGGGTAGTATTACAGTCTCAGTTTAGGCAATTATTGACTAGTTTTTAACATAAGAACAATTAGAAGTTAAAATCTGCCATGGTTGATTAGAATGTCATTTCCATCAACATGGTATGCATCTTTACGCAGTGATTTGAGTAAAGAACTGATGTTTGACAGTACATTTCTGCTTATATTTAAGAATCATAAACGGTGCTTAATAGTAATCTTCTTGCTCTTACAGCTGAATAAGATTTTAGCTACACTTTAAGCCTGAAAATTTTAATCAGGTTCAGAAAAAATATGTTACTAGTATTAACTACAAGTATTTTAACATTGGAATGCAAATGTTACTAGTACTTGGTCATATCCAAAAAAAGGGTCTATATTAAAAGATCGAAAAATTAAAACCACGAGCGCCTAAAGAGCAAAAGAAACGGAACCTCGAACTTGCTATTGTGGCGGGCTGCAACCCCACACCCCCCACTAAATATATATTCCAAATCTGAGATCACACTACAGTGAGGAAAGGGCAAATATTCCAATCTTCACTGTACTGCAATCTGATAAACAGCACTTCGAGGTTCCGTTTTTTTCTCTCTTTAGGTGTTCGCAGTTTTGCTCTTTCGGCCTTGTAATATAGACCCTCCACAAAAGTAAAAAGTCATCCTGAAACATGAAGTGAGTTCGCTGCTCTGTAGCTGTTCTTTATAGTTAAAGATAAGAGTATGTGGTGACACCAATCAAATTATTTTCCCATCTAGATCAGCTTCTATGTTAGCGGCCATCTTTTGAGATTCCTTTCAAACATCCACTGATAAATCTGCATTTATTATTAGATTATTGGGATTCCATGAAATAGTATTTTCAGATTTTTGCAATATTTTAAATATGTGCAGTTCCTGCTTGACTTTTGTGCCTCAGGTAAATTAATCAAAGTGATTTTCCAGCGGAAGCAAGGACTCAGAGCTGTAGAAACCCTTTCTTTATTGTAATTTGAAAAGCAGGGAGTGGCACCAACTTCAAATGTAAACATTTCTTACATGGTAGGGATTATTTTATCTGAAGAAATATTTTCAGAAAAAAACTCTATCCAACATGTTGCTCTTTCTTTAACATTCATAAAGTTTATGACTATATGTTCAGAACTTTTTCATTTTCCTCTCTATCAGCCTATAGATTTGAAATTCTAGTCCTGGTTTCATTACTCCTTTTTGGACAGATAAGCTAGTTTCTATTTTTTTTTATGGGAGAAATCTTTAGTTTAATGTCTGAGATATTCCTGTTGGCAAGAGCAGCCTCCATTTCAAAAAAAGTTCAGTTAAGGACAACATAGTGACTGTCTGCTCTGGACTTATACTGCTAGTGGTGGCCACTGTGACATATGACAATAGCCTTTTCTTTTCAAGTGATTCCAATGGTAGATTTTGTTTTTGTTGCATGCTTTGACTCCATGTTTCTTATAATTCAGTTTCAAAATGTTATGATGTAACTGAATTCTGTTTATGTTTTCATTGAATTTCTGCCATCTGGTAAAGATAGAGGTGATCTTGGCAAGTTCTTATATTTAGCCTATGAACATCTCTATGTAAAGTTGCATTCTTCACTTCATGCATTAGCAAAGAAATTATTTTTCCCTTAAAATAACTTCTTAATGTTGAATACTCATTTTTTCTGTGATTTGGTATAACTGTAAATGAATGTATTGGTTCTCGGTGAATACTTTTTTGATTAAATGCAGCGGTAGGTAGGAGCAGTAGGAAAGTTCTTCTCACTTTGCCTCAGTCTAAAATCTTTTTTGTCAGGCTCCTAAACTTAATGCAGCCTGAACACACTAACATGACAGAAGGTTGAAATGTTTTACTCATCTAATGCAGATTGATTATTATAAGTTGTGGAAAAAAAAAGTCAGTGTTCCAGTACACAGTGACAGATAACTACACAAAAATATACGCATGCTAGAGTATAGCCTATGGGCCCAGGGAGAGCTGTATCTGCATTGTTGTTGACCTACATTTTACTAGCCAAGTAGATGTCAGAGGAGCCATTGGGGAAATTGGGAGTAGCATTCTCTAACCCTCTGGAATTCTGGGAAATTAGCATGTTGGACTAGCCACAATATTCAATCATAGAAATGGTAGGATACAGAGCCATAACAAGTTACAGAATGGTTAAGACAATCAGCAGTGCAGGGACAGCAAAAGTAATAAAGAATCACTGAAACCACAAAAACTTTCATGCTCAGCTTTTATTCTGTGAATAATGGAAATAACATCTTAAATGTTATTCCAACAGAAGTCTGGATAATATCTATATCCTAGCAAGTCTTTAGAGGGAAATTCCTTTGAAGAATTTAATACAAAATGGAAGTCATATCACATTGAATAAATGATATGATTATATAGGAGATCAAACAAGACTATCTTCCGGATTTACTAAACTTTCGTGCAGGACTAGCTGAGTCCTGCATGGAAGCGCCCCTTTAGGAGCAGGTCGGCAGCATGCCATGCATATTAAAAAGGTGCACTACCCGAGCTCCTAGGCTTACACGGAGCATGTACAAGTGCAGGGGGCATGTCTGGGAGCAGAGCTCTCAGAATAAATACGCCCCTGCAATGTAGAACAGCAGAAAGTGGTAATAAATGAGCGAGACCGCTCATAGGTGTCCGCATATCCCCACCAACAGTCTCCCATGTTTACAATCGCAACAGTACATAAAAATTAAAATGAAGAAACCCTTTTATTAATTTTTTTTAAATCCAAGTACAGCTAACCATAGGTGCGTGGGTGTGCCCATTGCTTAGCTATGGTTAAAGCAGCTTAAAAGGCTGAAGAGGATAACAAGGAAGATATATGCAAATGAAGCAGCACAGCAATAGTGTAGTGGTTAGAGCATTCGCATAATGAGCAGGCATTCCCGGTACGAGTCCCACTGCAGCACAGTCTATTTTACATGGCAAAGCATGTTATAACCAATATTTTTGTTGCAAAACCCACTAAATAACATATATTTATGAACTGGAGTACTGCAGGAAATGCACATGTGAAATGTCAGTGTCATAATGGATAAGGCACTAGCAAGCAGGTTTAAGCACAAATAAGCAGTAGTAAGCATATGTAAGCACTAGTAAGCATGTTTAAGTGTGATTGCACGGGTGTAAGCAATGCCTATACTGGTTAAGCAATTCAGACGCTAACTGAGTATAAGAAACTGTAACCGGAAGTTAGCAGTGCTTACCTCCGCGCAAACCCACACAAACCAGCTTACAACTGCTTTAAAGTGCCTTAATCACTCTGTATCCAACGGCCCATGTTCTGCCCAGCAACAAAATAAACAGCCTCTACAAAGCGCGAACCCAAGACCCTGTACACTACAGTCACAGTAGTTAACCACTTAAGCCATCATAGCAGATTGAGGTTTCAACAAACAAATCCGCACTATAGGAAAATCAAACTGAACATGTGAAAGGAATCTATGTACAGTGTGATGTTGTATAACCTGCTGCATAACATAAATATGTGAACTGGAGTACTGCAGTAAGGCCAGATGTGAGGTGTTATTGTAATAAAGTGTTGAAGTCCCCAGGACCCCATACAGTGTATGTACACATGAATCACAGATACCAGAATCAGATATAACATGTAACGGATAATAAATCAATGCCAAAAGGAAATGATAATGCTAATTAAAGATTAAGCAATGCTAAGCATTGCACAGCTCAGCTTACTTGGTGTAAGCAATGTGTCAGCTGGCTCACTCAATCTGCCTAGTGGTATACCCCTTTAAGCAATGCCAACATTAGGTAAGCAGGTGTGTCCATAGCTTAGTCTTTTCAAAACCATCCAATCATGTGAAAGTGTGGGAAATTGCGTGTATTTAAACCTCACAGGTGCGAATACTTCCCATAACTGGTTGAAGCTCCCTACTGCAGGTAGAATGCCTGGAGTTGGGGAAGGCAGTCAATTTAGAGTGCAGTGCTGGGGCACCCAGGAGTCCAGATTCATGGTATGGCTCCTGGTAAAACACCATAAGCAGAGACTACTGCAGGGCTAGTACCAGGACTCTCAGTATAAAGTGAAGGCCTGGGTCAGTCTCACCTGTGACCTCACCAGTGCCACTGGTATCCCTTGGACTGGTGAGCAGGTTTGGCATCACCATGCTGATCTGAAGCGGCTGAGGGGGATCTCTTGGAGCAGTGGATCCAAGAATCAAGGCAGATAGCCAATGCCCCAGCACTGAGTAAGTGCTCATTCTACTATGTAGATAATGATTGCCTAGCTTGTGTATACTATGGATAGGTAATAGCTGAATATCACTGTATTTCTCTAACAGCTGCAGATGAGTGGGCTGCAAACCAGCAAGCCTGTGCTGCTAGGCTGCAAAGGCTGCGTTGTGAGGCAGGTTAGTAATAATCTTGCATGTACTGTCATAACAAATAAATATAACAGTTCTAGAAAGTGTTGTACTACTATAAAATGTATTGTGTATGGGATGTACTGAATAAAATAGACAATATGGCAGGAAGACTGTCATATAGGTTGTGTGGAAATAAAGGTGTAATATCTTGTGAATAAAAGTATAACCCCTGGAGTGCTTGTGTACATTCTGCTTTCATATGTTGTTGTAGTGTTGCATTCTATAAATAGTACTGTTGTATTAAGCAGTGTTACCCACACTGGTGAACGCAGATAACATGTGTAGGAAGTTCAGTATAACAATGTTGGTAGTTCCAAGAGGTCAGTCATATTGTACAACTGAGGGAGATGTACACAGAAAACATTGGAATGCTTCACACCAGTTCCCTGATAGCACAGTGTACTGTGATGTCAACTGTAATATTTTTACCATACACACAGCAGGGGGCTGAATCCCAGGAGTGGTAGTAAGTTGTATGTATAATCATACCCCACAACCATACAAAGTCTGTGAGAATTTTCAGATAGAAAGTTGTATGCATAATTAGACCCAACAACTGTACAGAATTTGCTAGAATGTTCAGATAGTAAGCTGTAAGCATAATTATAACCATCAACTGTGCAGACTGTGGCAGAATATTCAGGTAGTAAGCTGTATGCATAGTCATATCCCTCAACTAATCTGATCTGTCCAGCATGTCCAGATAAATGGTCCAAACCTGCTGCCCAGTAACCTGTTCCCCTGACAAATCAGAGTGATGATCCAAGAAATGTAGGCAGCTTTTACTGACATATAACTGATAGTCAGACCTGAACATACTCAGAGAATGTATATGAAAACAAACCTGTCATTGTAGCATCTCGCCCAAAGTGTATGACAGCTATTCTCAAAATATGTCCCATTAACACCTGCTTCCTGTCAAGCCTTGACCAGAGTGTGTGCAATAACAGATTGTTAGGTACGTGTATAACATAAACATGGAATCTGGGAGTATGTGTAGAATTTTTCAGGTAGTGTTAACTGAGATTTCCTCCACAGCTATAACAGGTAAGAGGTGTAGACTGTAGGTACAATACAGATCACTTATATACTTGTCTACAAGCATGGGATCTGGGAGTATGTGTAGAATTTGTCAGGTATTATTAACAAAGATTTTTTCCACATCTATAACAGGTAAGACATGTAGACTGTAAGTACAATACAGTTCACTTATATACTTGTCTACAAGCATGGAATCTGGGAGTATGTGTAGAAATTGTCAGGTAGTGTTAACAGTGATTTTCTCAACAGCTATACCAGGTAAGAGGTGTAGACTATACATAAGACACAGTCCACGTAGATACTAATCTACCAACATACCATTGTACAAAGTAAGGACATTGGGTAGTGTAATAAGGGACAGATCACTGCAGTGACTAAGAAAGTTGTGAAAACTACAGGGGTATATTAGTTGTTAATTGAACTCTCTCTCTCACCCCCACCATATGTGCTACAATAACCTAATTACACACCTTAATGGGTACGTGTACACTCCAAACTTTTGTTGGGACATATGTCCTATTGGTTTATAAATATTCCCATGTGGTTCTATGCATGTGCCATGTTAAAATATTCCCACATTGGTGGCCTGTTTGTTGCCATCAATGAAACCTGCATGCTGTTGTAATGGCCACTGTTGTTCCATGTATGCATGTGTTCTCCTCGCTCTGCAACTGTTGTAAATCTGGTGTCTTGGGTTAATGGGAATACCTATGCACGCTGTTATAACTAATCCTGAATGCTGTTGACTATTACTAACTGATATCTTCCTTAAAACTTCAACACCATAGCTCATATGGGAAGGCTGGTCCTAGCGGACCCACCTGTCCCACCTGAGCTGACCATGGCACCGGGCACCAGCACATCTGGGGCCCAGCCTGGGACCTCCTTCTCCGTTGGCCCTGCACCACTTTTGGGTGGAACTGCTGCAGGGGATGGGGCTCAGTCCCCCCCTGGGAGTGGGGGCATTGAGGTACATGTCACCCACCGTCAGGTCTGCACCGTGGTGCGTAGCAAGCTCTAGAGGGAGATTTGAGACAAGCTACGTCAGCTTAAGGGCCACCTGGTATAATTAGAGGGTGATCCTGCCCCTCCTACCCAGCTCCCAGCACAGCCACCTTTGGGGCCATGAAGGTGGAGTGGTGAATGCCCATGGGTGGGGACCTCAGTCCCACTGTTTCCATTTGGGGGCTCATGGGCTTGCAACTTTCAAACACCCCTCCCCATCCAAGGTGTTTACCCCACATGTGTCATATACTGCCCATATATTCATCTTGTTTGTCTTGTCTGTTAACCTACCCAACCTACCTCCCCAAATATACCTACTACCCTTCCCCAACATCCCACTCTCACCTGAAAAAAAAGGGGGCAATCTGTTTCCCCCCACAAATCTCGCCCCATAGATAGCTGTCCATTTTGCACACATGTCCACTGGACACATGTAATCCGGTCTAATTGGCATCACAACTTATTATTATTGTCCTCACCCCCACCCAGGGGTTTGAGTGTTCAAATCTACCTCCAAATTCTGTGTATATGCACAGCTGTTGCTGTAGAAGAAATGGGCAGCTATGGACCTTCCCTACATCCTTCCTGCACATCCCTTGCTATTTTCCCTACTGTCTTTCCCTCTTTGTGCCCCTTTTGTCACCACTTTCCTATCAACCCCTTTTTCTTTTCTTTTAAAGAAATTAGTGTGGGGGTAAGCAGGAGTAAGCACTTTTAAGCAGCAGTAAGCGGGTTTAAGCCTGTTTGCATGGGGGTAAACAATGCCTACACACGTTAAGCAATTTAGAAGCTAACTGAGTGTAAGAAACTGTAACAGGAAGTTAGCAGTGCTTACCTCCACTCAAACCCATGCAACAGTACAGAGAATGTATACCAACATCTAGATGTATGTGTGTGTGTAAATATATTAATATCTAAACATATATAACATATCTATATATGTATATATATATGTATATATATATATATATATATATATATATATATATTTAGAAATATATACATATATTCATGGCCACACATCTGTAGATAGCAATGGTAGATTAACAAAAACAAATATGTCCACATGCACCATTAATGAGGTTGAGATGTCCCAAACAATATACATCACGCATGAATAGGCGTACCTCCCACCACAGCCAAACACGTCCACCATGCAATACACTACCAAGTGTTACAGATCCCATAACCAGGACCTGACATGACATGAGCACAAAATGTTAACAGTACTACAACCCATCTGTATGATGTCAGGCTGGTATTGGTAACATATCACGCAGTACAGTCTGGCTCCCACAGGAAATGTAAAATATAGAAGCTATCAACATCCCCAGGATACATATACACAGACACATATATGCAGATACAGATATACACACACACACACACACACACATATATATATATATATATATATATATATATATATACATGTGACTACACATACACATGCAGAGATATGTACAGTAAGATACATATGTAGAAGGTGCACACTATATGGAACAGCCACTATGCCTACAGTTCACACTTGAACAACTGGACACTGTATGGGCCACCCATGCAATTTACAGTAATTGACTGCAACATATACCCACAGAGAGGTCATAGAAAAACACCACACACAGGTTTGCAGAAATGGAAAACCTTTATTTGTGTACTATTACAGTTCTATATGCCATGTCATATAACTGTTCAGACACTGACATCCATATAAACAGAGTAATGCAACTGTGAAACAGTTATACTAATACAGTAGTTTGGAAAGATTCACAACTGTTGCTGTCCAGACCAAGGCCTTCAAATTGTACAATAGTAAACCCAGACTGGTCCACAGGATACCAAGCAATTAGCAGTATGTAATGCAGGTGTATAGTTCAGCAGCCTCTATCTACACTCTGTACAAAATCAGTAGGTGGTAAAGACTTAAGCTGACGAACTGGGATGTAACTGTTACATAACAAGGCATAACTGACAGCATCAAAAGCACACTGATAAACAAAACAGTCTGTATGGCAGGAGGCAGTAGGCCTGCATTAACCCAATTTATGTGAGTAATGTAAATATAGGTGATATATACAGTACGTTATATCCAGATACCTTAAGGCAGCTCACCCTGATGTGAGAGAGTGAAAGAGAGAGAGAGAGAGAGAAAGAGAGAGATAATGAATGAATGTGTGCCTCAGACTGATGTAGCACATTCCTCATGCGAGAGGAGACACTAGTGCAGGTCAGAACGGACAGACAAGATGTAAGCTATCATAGTGTGTATTGTGTAATGGGGATTATGTAAATGACATGGCCAATAGCTAGTGGTGGAAGTAATGCCATGATGATGGACACGTGGGAGCTACAGAGGATACTCAGGTGAATCTGTAATGTAGCATGCCGGAATGCCATAGGTGTGTAAAAGGGTTACCTGCAACCAGGTCCTACATATACCCCACTAATGTCAGGCTGTGTCCATATGTGGCACCTGTCTGTGTTGTAGCAAGGCAGAACAGTGCAGCTGTGCAGGAAGGTGTTGTGAGATTGTGGAGCTGATGTCTGAATGTACCCCACATATAGGTATGCATATGTGTACATATGTCACATATATAATATATAAGGATAAATGTATATCAGCATGTATGTCCAGAAATATACATACATCCATGTGTAGACATATATATGTGCACATATATATAAATTCACATATATCTACACATATATAGATATATACCTATATGCACATGTCTACATATGTACAAACACACACACAAACAGATATGTATGTAAAGACATGTCCCCTATATCACTACCACAGTGATGTGTGCTATGTGTGAGGCAGCAGCACACATAGCAATACACACAGATATCTACAGCTGGCAGTGTGTGCACCATGTATGGGTATGTCACATGTTAGACCCTTCTTAGCACCACGTTGCCCCTGTCTGTGAAGTATGCAATGGGAATATGGGGAAGTATGACAGATACACACGTGGAGGTGGTCAGGATTGGTAGATATAGAGGACAGTCTAAACATGTGATGGGTAAACACCGTAGATGGTGTGTGTGGTCTGCGATGTGGATGCCCCATGGTCCCCAATATGGGCACAATGTTAAGACCACAAGAGGAGGCGATGTTCATAATCACACAGAGTTAAGGGAAACATGCTGGATAATTAATTTAAGAGCGAACAGATTACCAGGCTTGAATACCATTGCACCATTAAAACCTGCACTTAGGAATAGAAGGAATACGATCAGCAAGCTTACTTGAATGTTGCTTAATTCATATAATGTATTCACATACATAGCTACTAGTTTTCTCATATACAATCTCATAGTAAAAAGAAATACTGCGCCTTTAATTATAATGAAGTAAATTATACCTCTTTGCTAGCTGGCCTCCTTTTGGTTTGCAACAAGGGCGTGTCACAGATGAATGGCTGTGATGCCTTATAAATACAAAATCTGAACAGTCCTTTTTTACGATCTGAGGAAGGCATATTTGCCGAAAGCGCTTATCTGAAGACTGAGGACTGCTTGTTTTATGTTATATTCTTTTTTTATTAAAGTTTTGATTTTATTATCAAGTTTTACTGCCGTGGTGGACAACAGGAGTTTTTAGTAGTGTTTGCCTTTTCTTTTCCTCGTTGTTGTCCTTCACAGTGTAAGAACATTTTTTACCCATGGTCCCCAATATGGGCACAATGTGAACAAGGCTCCCACCAACTGCTACTCACAACAGCAGTCCACGTCCTGAAGGTGCCAGGTCTGGAGGCTGAGCAGGAGGAGCATGTTGGCCGTGTGAATGTGTACTGGGTGCCTCAGACTGATGTAGCACATCCTTCATGTGTTTGTAGAGCCCGGTATGGAATAGACCCTAGACCTGAGCTCAGGGGACAGGAACATGTTGGTGTGTGCCCTGAGGGGGGGGGCATTTTCTTGGTGGTTCCACCTGATGGTATTGCTGTAACAGTACACAAGAAGGCCCCAGGTTGGCACACACATGTGATGTGGCCAGGTATCCTGGTCAGATGGGTGTGGTGAGGTAGATCAGCTGGCCAATAGAACATATACATGTTATTGTGTCACTGTTGTAGTGCATTTGTTGGTAGTAATAGTCTACACAATCCCGGTACATGTCCAACAGCATGCATAGATCCCCCCAATAACACAGACTGTCAGATGTGCAGCAATCTCAGAGCAGCCATACCACTGGCATATATGTAACCATAGTGGCCCTGTCAATGGCATGCAAGTGAATAGTCTGTAACAGGCCAGCAATGTTAGTGTCCACACAGGGGACATGGCTACAATCACATAGCAGAAGGTGTGTTACAATACACAATCTGTCCAAATGGTAGTTAAGTTGTAGCCATACCTAATGAGTTGTGTGTACAGTCTGTTGAAGCTGATATGGTGTGGGGGGGGGGTGACAGAGATGTGTATTACAAACTATGGTAACCTTGCCATATAAGTTGCTCAGGCTTGTTTCCATCTTCATGTCTTTCAGGCAAGATGTCACACATCAGGTTACCCGTGTATTCAGCTGATGAATATGAGATCATCAACCACCTGGTACAGCACTACTGGGTTCTCTTTGGCAGGACAGCCCATGACCAGCAGGAGTTGACCGTCCTGTGGAATGATCTAGTCCACAGGGTCAATGATGTCGGCCTGCATAACCGCAGTTATGAGCAGGTCTGGCATCATTGCAGCAACCTGCTTCAAATGCCTGTCATCATGCTGCCACAGTCCAGGGGGATCACTTCACCACAGGGGGCCATGACATCCATCCCCCCCTGACACGTGTGGAGGAACTCCTGGCCAGCCTTGTGGCACCTGCCCGTCCGGAACACCAACAACCACTGGACCCCTTCGTGGATGTGGGTGTCACCCACACACCAGCCGAGGAGCTTGCAGATAAGGACACAGGCCACATCAGTAGACCACTGTTGTGTAAATATCCACAGTGGTACAGGTAGATCATGCATATCTGACATGTCATAGATATATTGTGTTGCTGCATTGTAGTGATGAACAGATGTCCAGATGTGGTAGTATTGTGGGAATTTACCATTGATGTATGGTAGTACTGCACCCAGCCTGTAGCAGTGCCACAGGTGTGGTCACTGACATTGCATCACTCACCCTCTTATGTAGGTCCCTCCGGGGTAACAACAAGGTAGCAGCCTGCAGCTGGTGAGTATGTCTTATGTATAAAAAATACGTACACTCAAAAATTACTGCTAGTACACAATAAAATTAGTTTAGCACTTTCATTCGCTTTAATAACACAAACTTCTACAGCTGTATGCGTGTGTGTGTGCATCCTGGTGGTTAGTTAGTTTGCCTGCAGGGTCACTCTGGTGAAGTGGTGGGAGGTAGATGCATGTATGATGTGTGTGTGCATGCGTGTGTTTGTGTGTATGGCCATGTATGCACATGTGTGATTGTGAGGTGTTCATATGGCTGTACCCCCTTTGGGACCGTGCAGTACATGGACATGGAGTGCCACATTTTACACCAGGAATACCTGTCAAGTATTCACTAGACAGCGAATAGTATAATATGGTCTGTAGCATGGAACAGGCATCCAGAATGAAGGTAGACTCCAGGTACACACTTAATATTGCAGTCAGCAGAGAGGTCATCTACAACCCATGTATGCAGCTCTACAGATGCATTGGGGAAGTAATAGTCAACACCAGGGAGTGTATCCAAATATCACAGCTGACACATGATTGGCCAACAAAGCAGCATATCTGGCATGTACTGAGCATAACATACACATGACACACCATTGGGAGCTATTATGGGTGCAACATAGTAGCCCACACATACAGGGGCCATGCACATCATTCTGGCCATACAGAGGGTGCATACCAAATGACAGCATTGAGAACATGTAAATCCACTACACACAGGTCAGGCAGGTAATGTAGCAACAGGCCTTGTGTTGTGGCTGCTTGTATGGGCATTTAGAGGACTATATTGTTAATGAGTGGTATCAATGTGTGTATGTTAACAAGTGTGATGCAGGATGGGGTAACACATGGACATATATGTGGGACTGTCTGTAAATCCATAGACATGTAGGTATTATGTTGATGTGTGTGTGTGTGTGTGTTTTGTGTGTGTGTGTGTGTGTGTGTGTGTGTGTGTGTGTGTGTGTGTGTGTGTGTGTGTGTGTGTGTACTGTTAGGCAATGCTGTACAGGTTTTAAAATGCATTTATTGTTTTCCACCACAGGTGGCGAGGTGGGTCAGGGTCCCTTCTGCATCCAATCTGATGTAGGTGTCCATACAGACACCGATGATGATGATGATAATAATGTTGAGGCATAGGTGGGGTTGTCAGGGGCCGACACTGCACCAACATTTGGCACCCCCCTTTTAGCCACCCCTCCCCTGCACACAGTTACAGTGCCTATAGACACCCTATCACCAGTGGCCATAGCAGAGGGATAGCTAGCATTCAGTGGCAGTGCACAGGAAAGTGGGGTAACCATGCCTACTGTGTCCAGTCACAGTGGGCATAGCTGGATGTCCGGCAGGCTGCCACATAGTCGGATGTCCCAGGGTGCTTGTGGTAGGGCTGCTGGACATCATGCCCCTGGCATAGGCAACATAGCTGCAACTAGCAGAAGCATGTTTCAGGCTGTAATGGTGGTGCAGGCATGTATTGAGCATTACACAGACAGGGCCTTAGGCTGCAAAGGGCTGCCCTCGCATCTGCAAGCGGCAAACTCCGTGAAATGTCGGGTGCCATCCATGCTTCTACCAAGCAAGCGGATAGATGGCATGATGAGATGATGGCCCTCATCAGCCGCGGTATGCCCGTGCTTCAACATGTGGTGAGGATGCGGCGATGCCCATGTGGACGTGGGCCAGCAACACCAACAGCTGGCAGTAATCCTGGGCATGCTAGGACATAAAGGGGCTCCCGTAGTGGCAGTAGCAGCCCTGGCAGTGTGGGGGGTGTGCTGTCCACACCACAGCAGGCCACGTGCACATGGTTCTGGCCAGTCCCAGGAGGGACGTGGTACCAGCAGACAAATGTCATCAGCAGATGAGAGTAGCACGTCATCTCCTGTACCTGGATGTGCCCACGGAACCTTTGGCAGACACAGTTCATGTGTCCGTGGCCAGAGGCAGTGAACTGCACACCCTGCCAGGTATGGTCTGCAGTTGTCCATAGACACCTGTGTAGGGCAGCCACAAGGCAGAACTGTATGCATGCATACCCACACAGTATGGAAACACACCTAGGGCAACTTCATACCTTCACACACCACATCACCTCAGCCAGCTCCCCAGACTACACGTCTCACCCACACACATGGTGTCAAATGTATGGCCCACACTCAGCCTCTGGCAGACCAACACCACACCCTGTGCATATGATGATACCTATGCCCCATCCCTGTCATCCATACCATTGATGCAGGGTGAAGGCTGATATGGTTCTGATGCACACAGTGACTGTACACCAGTGTACCACAGTCCTGCAGTGTAACATGTTGTAGGGAGTAGAGTGTGAGGCATATTTGGCAGGTAGCATAGCCGTCCAGCAATGATGCCTTCTAGCTGTTAGTAACACTGCTTGGTTGTGGTCTCTAAAATGATATGCAATTGTGTTGTAGGTGTACATGTGTCAGCATGAGGATGCCCTGTGCATATGATGATACCTGTGCCCCATCCCTGTCATCCATACCATCAGTGCAGGGACAGGCTGATATGATTCTGATGCACACAGTGACTGTACTCCATTGTACCACAGTCCTGCAGTGTAACATGTTGTAGGGAGTAGAGTGTGAGGCATATTTGGCAGGTAGTGTAGCTGTCCAGCAACGATGCCTTCTAGCTGTTAGTAACACTGCTTGGTTGTGGTCTCTAAAATGATATGCAATTGCATTGTAGGTGTACATGTGTCAGCATGAGGATGTTCTGCAGTCATATTGCACAACAGGGTATGTCACTGTGCTGACACCATGGCAGTGACATATCTGGGGTACAGTCAAACACATTTCACAGGTTGCTATACGGGTATTGCCTGTGCCACATGGACAGGTGGCCTACTGAGGCATGTATACCCTGCAACCTGTTGTAGACCCATCCACATACATACATACACACTGTTACTTGCCAGCACTGGGACTAGACCCCTACCTAGCAATGTCGTGATACTGACGTGTGTGGTTTACATTGCACAAACACTACCTTAACCAACAGGCCTTGTTCTGTCCAGCAACAAAATTAACAGCCCTTGCAGGTCTTGAACTCAGGACCCTTTACACTTAAGTCACAACACTTAACCACTACGCCATGACCACTGTGGAGACAGCTGTTTTTTTACCAGTAAAGCTGTCATTACACATATTGAGTAGTATTAAACAATTGCGTTTACTTCCTAGATTGTGTAGTCCTTGTTATTAATATGATTGTTGCATCACATGTGTTGTTTTATCATAATGTACACATAGCAGATACATTCAGTGGGATACATGTGGGAGGGTCTACATAACTATGATGTTTGCTCATGACAGGAATATGGTTGCATACATATAGATGTATAGATGTCTACATGTACATACACAGGTATACGCATACATATGTCTGTATACACATCAGTATAGTGCTACATATATATGGCCATGTGTACATCTGTTTATATGTACATATGTATATATATATATATATATATATATATATATATATATATATATACATATATGTATATATACATATGTGTATATATAGGTATACATATATGTACATATAGATATATGTGCATACAGCTATATATGTATGCACATCCTATGTGTACACATATGCCTAGTTATGTTGGTATAGATATATATATATATATATATATATATATATATATATATATATATATAGATATCTATAACTATATGTGCATACATATCTATTCCGATATACCTACTACTGTCGATATATCAGTAGATATCCATACGTATATGTGCATATGTATCACTATCTGTATATCTGTAGACATATATTGCTCTGTATATGTATATATCGGGTGTGTATATGTATATCTATGTACATATACATACCCATCTATATATGTCGATATGTACATGTGTAATCATATATATAGATATCTGGATAATTATATGTAAAGATATTTTCACCGTATGTCCTGGACATTGAGTGTAGCCCTACCCCAGCCCCTATAGTCCCAACTTCACAGTGCAAGGGGATGTCAGGTATGTATAGCAGGTATATTAGTAGACTATTGCTACTGTAATTGGGATTGCCTTCACAGACATAGTGTGTGTGGGAGGTCACATCTGCTTTCCACGTGTGCCATTATCTACTGATAGACATCCTAAGGACATCATAGTAAAGTACCACTGCTAGCACATAATGCCACTGTGGACTGCAACAGATATATTGGCCACTATATGTGGACATTCTGAAACACTCTGTACAGTCCAGAGGTATACACAGAACCCCTTAGTGCAAAACATGTGTGCCATGTATGATAATATGGATGTTAACAGCCATGTAGATGGGTATAACACATAACGACTGGTATACATATGCCACCATAGGTTATGCATTCATACACCCCTGTCTGGCCTGACACATAATAACCGCTGGTACAGGGGTGCCATGGCCACATACTACCCACTAGATATTGACATATATCTGTACAGCATCCCACTGCTCTGTCTGACATACATGGCTCAGGGAGGCCAGGCAGCAGTACATCTGGCAAGTATCTGCACATGACATCTCACTTGGTAAGTACACTAAGCTGCTAGGCATGTAACAATGCACTGTGCAGGCTACAGGCAGACTGGCTCAGCTTTGGCCTACACCTCCTATGGGGGAAAGCACAAGTGCCTGCATATATAGCAGGCTCTGCAGGCATGTCACAGCACAGGGTAAGATATACCTGTGTGAAAGTGCATAACCACAACCAATGTGATCACAGCCACAGCCACATATGGTAAGCTACAATAATATTGCAGTATATGGACTATCTGTTCAACACCATCCTCATATGTGTCACTCACAGACTAACCCTACATATACTGGGCTGCTACATGGTTTTGTCTGCTGGCTGTCTGTGGAATGGGACATGTGTTTGTATGGCCCTACAAACATGTAAGCCAATACGGTAACATACAGTGGAGCAGCATGTAACATCAGATAGGATGGGACCTATAACAATGACATCTACCACAGTCTGTACACAGGCTAAAGAATATATTAACAATACACACACTGTTGACATTCACCATAGGTACACAGACCTCAGTACTGTACAAATGACCACAGAATGTCCAGGCTATGTCATCAAATATAACCCCTACAGTACATAACGTGTAGCATTCTGATCTCACTGGCTTGTTATCACATATGATGACACTAACGATGGTGTACAGCACATATGCACCTCTTAATGCATGACATATGTACAAAGGTTGACAGAGTTGTGGCTGGAAGCACATGCACAGGGCCAATATTGACATGTTGCTGTGATAATCCCATACATTTACTGTTGTATCAGGTTTTGTTGCAACATATGTCCTATGAGGGATATGAAGTCAGTGACTGTCACAGCTTTCACCATCTACAGACTGCAATCCTTACACTACCTTCTGCAGTTCACAGATACATGCTCTGTGGGTAACACATGAAACCAAGGGCACAACACACTGCCCAGTCTGCAGATGACCCTACAGATGGGGATTCCTCATAAACATAGAACTGACATGGCAGGTATTAAAACATGTAGGACAGAAATTTCCACACGCACACTGTTAAACCAACATTACTCCACATGCAGTATAGCAGCACTTACAGTCTGTAGTCAGGTCAGGCACATCCCCCTCCTGTGTGTTGCCCTGTTTCCACAGTGTATGTTGTTAGAGGTAAATCCACAATCCATCTGAGATGCTGTTTGGCAAACAGATCTAGTTCCTGCTCACAGTGAATGAAAAGGACCAACACCAACATGATATTCCTAGATATTGGACTGTGTTTCCATGCAATTGGCTATGGGAATGTTACCACAGCTGTTCCACATGCAATCAGCTAGGGGAGGGCTGCAATTCATGCAGAGGCCATCAGCTGATCATGTGCATCACTGAAAGTACACATGCTGCTGTCTAAGCAAAGCAGGTGTAGGTCTCCACATTATCAGAGAAGGAGTGAGAGAGGCGGACAGAGGCAAAAACATGTCAGGGAGGGGAGGGAGTATAAAACCTAACCATGTTTGTGTCACACACCTACCAGCACAGGGTATCAAACCCCTGATGACTATTGTTGTGCTGTCACATTTCTATGGAGTTATTGGGTGCGCCACATAGGTTATATGTTGTGGAGCCCTCAGAACGTATATGTGATGGTGAGTGACATCTGCAACGTGGATATGGTAGCTATACTGTAGGTGTAGCACATGTGCCTGTCCACATGTACAGTTGCCAGTGACAAAACAGCCGCATTCTCACAGGGACTCACACACATTGACACACTTGGCAGGGCCAGGAATACAACTCATCATTAGTGAGATTGCCACAACACAATACTGTGCAGGTATCACATGCACCACAGGGGTCATACAGAGGTGATATGGGCAAAGGCTATGGGGAGGTGTCTGACATCAGATAGCATGCTTCATTATGCCAATGGGGGTCGTAGTGAGTGTGGATGTGATCATACGCATCATACAACACACACACAAACACACAGGGTGCCAGTACTGACATGCATGGGTGCATTTCTGCATGGGTGTGTGGTGCCAACTGTGCCAGATGGCTATACAAGGCTAGGTGATGGGTATACCTTGGCATCAGGCCACATGACGATGGTGAGCATTGTGGTTCAGGGGTGTGGTTTCTGCATTTGCCCACACAGGTGGGTATTGTATCCCCAATCCAGTCACCTGGGTGACTATTGTGGCCAATGCTGTGCATCACTTGCCATGTATGTGTTTCTTAGTCCATGATATGGATGGTGTCCGGGATGTGCACACCTCCTACATGCATGCACTGTGACATGTGGAACTGTACCCAGGGTGTCTGGCCCATGTTTTGTACACAGATTATAAGCAGATGTGCCAGTCTTGGCCACCTGTGGCGGGAACTGGTAATAGACCGCAGGTTTACCCTGCACCTACATTGATAGCATGCTAATTGCATTCCCTGGTGTCAGTGGCATCTGTCCAAACAGGGCATGTTTTTAAGCATGGTATGTCCTTTGTGGGTCACACATGATGGCACCACAGGTGTTGCAGGTGTCTAGTGCGGAACATGGGGAAGGTGCACTATCTGCATGTACGTGTCTATTGGACAGATGGACAGGGTGCCATGCCCTCTGTAGCCCACTGCAATCACTCCATAGTTACTATCAGTGGCCAATAT
Organism: Protopterus annectens; assembly: GCF_019279795.1. NCBI lineage: Eukaryota > Metazoa > Chordata > Ceratodontiformes > Protopteridae > Protopterus > Protopterus annectens. The sequence goes on from NC_056737.1 coordinate 246,703,359, forward strand.
GCAGTGTACTACCCACATACTGGATGTTGCTTAGGCATATGTGTGTGTGTATGGGACATGGGTTGAGAGTATGTTCTGGGTAATACTGGGATTGCTAACTATAATTGCCTGGCCTTGATGTCACATATGGGATTTGCACCCCTGCCTTTCGGCTATTTCACATCTGTTATCTCTGTATGGTGGACCTTGTGATATATACTAGGGCCACTATATAAGAAATTTGCAAAACCCACTCCACATTGGGCCCAGGTATCACACACTCCCAGCCCCCTCCACACAGGATGCAAGTTACACACATACACACCTGTATCATTTGGGAGTAGAACACCTACCTAACTAGTTTATTACACTACAGCACTATGTAATTATAGTACACGCCACAGAGATTACTGGCGTACCTCTTCCCCAAAGGTGTATATCACATTGGATGACATCAGCAGGATTGGCAAAGTAGGACATTCGACTTGCAGTGAGTGTGGCTAGGCTAAAAAGCATTGCTCCCTACACAGACAGTGACACACACACAAAACATCCACAACCAACATGCGTGGGTATAGAACCCCTAACAGAGGTCTATGTCACACTAAAGCATGGAGCTATTGTAGGACACACCACGTGGATTACTGGAGAACTCTTTTCCCGAAGGTGTATTTCACGATGACTGATATCATCAGGCTTGCCAAAGTAGGGCATTTGAAATGTACTGAGTATGACTAGCCTAAAATGCATTGCTCCCCGCACAGACATTGAAACACACACAAAACATCCACAACCGACATGTGTGGGTATAGAACCCCTAACAGAGGTCTATATCATACTACAGTATGGAGCTATTGTAGGACACACCACATGGATTGCTGGAGAGCTCCTTCTCCAAAGGTGTATTTCACAATGAATGACATCAGCAGGATTGCCAAAGTAGGGCATTTGAAATGTACTGAGTGTGACTAGCCTAAAATGCATAGTTCCCTGCATAGACATTGGAGCACACACAAAACATCCATAATTGCCATGGGTGGGTACAGAACCCTACCAGAGTTCTATATCACACTACAGCAGTATGCAGTTACAGGACACACTACAGAGATTACAGGGCTATATCTTTCCCACATAGACAAACACTTGCCATGTCTGGGATTAGAACAGCTACCTAATTCATTTATCCCACTACAACAGTATGCAGTTACAGGGCAGGTTACAAAGATTACTGGGTTATATCCTTCCCAGATGTGTATTTCTAGGTGGATGACATCAGCAGCCTTGCCAAAGATGAGCATTTGAATTGTAGGGAGTGTGACTACCCTAAAAAGCATTGCGCTCTACACAGACAAATGCACACACACTTGCCATGTCTGGGATTAGAACAGCTACCTAACTAATTTATCACACTACAGCAGTATGCAGTTACATGATGCTCTACGGAGATTACTAGGGAATAACTTCCCAGAGGTGTATCTCTAGGTGGATGACAGCAGCCTTGCCAATGATGAGCATTTGAATTGTAGGGAGCGTGACTACCCTAAAAAGCATTGCTCTCTACACAGACAGACAAATGCCATGTCTGGGAATTGAACTCCTACCTAACTATTTTATTACACTACAGCAGTATGAAGTTATGGTATGCGCCACAGATATTACTAGGCTACAACTCTCCCAAGGGTGTATTTCACAGTGGATGACCTCAGCAGGCTTGTCATAGTAGGGCAGTGTGTGTGTGCATAGGCCATAACCCATTCATGTAGAGGTTGACACGTCACATGTGGGCACACACAGGGTCATATTTCACAGGTGCGTGTATACAGCTTCTAGATGACTGCTTCCTTGTACAGTCATGTTTCACATCTGGCACGTGTACCAATAGTCTGTAATGCTGACAGATACTGGTGGCTAGCATCTGCAGCGAGTAACATCTGAACCTCATGTGCTTGGGGCCCTTTGGCTGTGTGCTGGGTGGGACAGGTCTGGATGGCTCCTTGTCACAGTCACCCTCTTCCACACATCTATGTATGTCTACCTTTGGCTTATTATAGTGTGTTGTCCTTACATATATGTCTGTATTCCTATCCACTTTGTGTGCAAGGCATGCGTGGTGCATACTGACGAGTGTCTGCACTAACAACTGCAACTGCCAGATATGTCTGGTCCACTGGTGTTTGCAGACATGGCTTTTATGTGTTTAAGTGTGTGAGCATACCCAGTATGACCTTTCAATATGTTGTTGACTGACATTGCCTTCATTTCTCTAAGTGTGTGAGCATGCCCAGTATGGCCTTCTGTATTTAATGTGTGGCTCGAGTCCAGGTAGTTTGTACTGCAGTGCTGACCTTGGTGCTGTACACCGACAGGTGGCATGCTGTTTCTGCAGGGTATCCATCAAGCATTTGGCATTGACTGTTCCTACATTTCTGCATAGGATGGGGGGGGGACTCAGCTGACTATTTCTACATTTCTACACAGGATGGGGGGGAGCACACCAAACTGTTATTACAGTACTACATGGGGGGGCACACCTGTCAATTTCTACATTTCTGCACAGGGTTGGGGGGCACACTTGCCTGTTATTACATTCCTACGTAGGGTGGGTGGCTCACCTGACTATTTCTACATTTCTACACAGGGTTTGGGGGGCACACTTGACGGTTATTACATTACTACACAGGGTAGGGGGGCTCACCTGACTATTTCTACATTTCTACACAGGATGTGGGGCACACCTGACTGTTATTACATTACTACATGGGGGGCACACCGGTCTATTTCTACATTTCTACACAGGGTTGGGGGGAGCACACCTGACTGTTATTACATCCTACGTAGGGTGGGTGGCTCACCTGACTATTTCTACGTTTCTACACAGGGTTTGGGGGGGGCACACCTGACGGTTATTACATTACTACATAGGGTAGGGGGGCTCACCTGACTATTTCTACATTTCTACACAGGATGTGGGGCACACCTGACTGTTATTACAGTACTACATGGGGGGCACACCAATCTATTTCTACATTTCTACACAGGGTTGGGGGACACACCTGACTGTTATTACATTACTATGTAGGATGTGGGTGGCACATGTGACACTTGTACACATTTGCTATGACTGTACTTGTATGTCAGGTACTCAATTTCATTCTGTATTCTTAACTATCATGCTGAATAGAGGCATACCAGTGTACTACAGATCATGGCTTTGGTTGCCCTACATATTATTGTCTGGCTTCCTACCCTTCAGATCTAACATCCCACTGCCTGCCCTGCTGTATTCTGTCTGTGTAGGCCTGGGGGGATGTTAACCATAGCCATCATTCAGAGGCCATGGCACAGGCTCTGTTTGGGTTTGTCTACACCTGTCCTGCTGGTTGAGACTGTTGTTGGGTATGTGAACCACCCTGCCTGGCATGTGTGAGTCATATGGGCACACATGTCACTCAGCACATGTCCTGCAGTGGGTTTTGTCACCCTGTGTAATACTGGCTACTATGGTGACTGCAGTATGTGTTACAGATGTCATGGTACCACTATGGGTGTCTACTGCCTGCTGCCATAAAATTCAGCCACCCAATTCCCATGCATGCTCACATCCATACCATAGATACAGGTAATGACACATTCTACTCCATTCGGCAATTGATAGGTTGATTGACTTACCTTGAGGTTGTGCCAGAGTTGCGGATGGTGCTGGAGGGCTGCCTATGTTGGATGCACATAGTACACTCCCTATCCATGGTTGAGCACAGGTAGTGTCATGTTTGGCATCCCTTTTACGGTATGTGTGAGTCAGAGAGAGGTGTCATTCCCTGGGTCCCTACTGTGTCAGTGTATGTGCTATGCATTGTCTCTTTGCAGCAGCCTCGGCATACTGGACACACCTCCATCTGCCTACTGGGGCAGGCTCAGGTTGTTCCTCCTCCGAGTCACTCTGTGCCTGTGTAGGCCTTGGCATTGGTGGGGGGCTGTTTGGCCCTGCCCCATACTGTTCCTGCTGCAGCTGTTTCTGCAGGATCATATTGTGTAGCATAGCACATACCATAACAATTTAGGTACATGCAGCTGGTGAGTACTGCAAGGCTCTACCAGATGTGTCCAGACACCGGAACCGTGACCTGAGCATCCCAAACACATGCTCTATCATAAGTCTGTTCTGTGCGTGTGCCTCATTATGGCGTTCTTGTTCAGGTTTGTGTACATTTCTGATGGGTGTCATCAATCACGGCTCCAGTGTATAACCAGCATCCCTCACTAGGTGACCGTAGGGGATGTCCCCACTGGCAAATCTCTGGTACAGCTGCATCAGATGCCATATGTATGAATCGTCATAGCTTCCAGGGCAGCCAGCATACACACTCATTATAATGTCCTGGGTATCACACGACCTGGCACTTGATGGAGGGGATGCCCCTTCAGTTGATGTAGGCCCTACCCTGATCACCGGGTGGTGCTTTGATGCATATGTGCATGCAGTCTATAGCACCCACTACCTCAGGGTAATCTGCTATTTGGTGGAAGAGACACATATTGCTGGTCAACACCTCATGGGTGTTGAGGAAATATATGTACTCACTGGCATGTGCTGACATGGCATCCAGGAACTGGTGGAATACTCTGGATGCTGATGCCTGTGAGATCCCCATGATATCCCCAGTTGAGCTTTGGGAGGTACCTGTGGCTAGTATGCCTAGGCCTACACATACCTTGGTATCCACTGGGATGGGCTCCCCTCGGTCAGTTTGGTCTGTCAGGTGTGGCCAGCACAGTTCAACAATTTGCTGTAAGAGGTCTCTGTCCACCCTATAGCACTCCCATATCTCCAGCTCATGTAGCCCCTGGTAGGTTACCCTGGGTCTGTACACTCTTCTCCATCTCTTCACTGTGGATTGATTGGCAGCATTCACATCTTCACCACCCTCAGCCTCTTGCACATGTAATTCTATGTTGCCTGCTGCAGCCCTTCTCATTTTGTAGGTTTGTTTGTTAAAATTTCCCCGCTTGTATATACCGGTGGTGTAGAGTGTGGGAAAAACAGAGGGGAAGGTGTTTGCTTAGCTTATAGTAGTGCTCTGGGCTGGGCTAGTCTGCTGCCTGTGTAACTGGCTGATTCTGATACATTTCATCTGCCAGCTAAGCTAGTTCTCCTTGATTACCTTCCTACTGCTGTTTTCCCTTCCCATTGCCTTCCTGTTTAAGCCGATGTGCGCAACATGCAAACAGAGTGCTCAAATGTGCACACTGCTGCTATTTCCTCGTTTAACCTCTTTTTTTCTTCCTGTAAAACCCAGTGCACAGTGCGCACCACCTGCTTAGGCTTTGTAAAGAGTGCTAAGCACGTTTAGACACACCCTCTAGCTTAGCTGTGCTAAGCTAGGAGCAAACCCGAGCCACAGGGCTCCAGGCCACTTACAGTATGCCTGACACCCCCCCCCCATGATGTCACTTACTCCTAGGTTTACACCAAGCTATTCCTACTCTTACACTGTTGGGACCTGACTCACATGCTGGGGAAAACTGGGATTCACTATCCTTCCCCTCATTTGCATAGGATTGCCTGCTAATGCATAGTTACATGTCTCACACTGAGCCTCCCCACTTAGCAACCACTACTCACTGACCAGGTTGTCTTCTGCTTGCCATTGACTTGCATGACAGAATAGTGATTTTAGTTAGACTGCTTATTTTAGGTTTATTTTATTATTTTCCCCCCGATGCCATTTGCACACTGCTACCCTATGCTTAAACAGCCGAGATCGGCTAAAAAAAATACAGTAGATTTTTGTATTTTTTTTTATGTTTGCAATGCCAATGGCCTTATACTTGGCTATTGGCATGCTTACTACATGATATGCAGCCTTTATTTGGAGCTGTCATAGCTCCGTTTTGGATTTTGCAGAAATGTACTCGGTTAGTAACCGAGTACATTTCTGCAGATAGTGCTAGTCCTGCACAGACTGTTGCAAGCTTCCTGGATTGCAAAATCACCTCATTTGCATATATTTCTCCTGCAAATGGGGTGATTTGCATACCAGGGCTTAGGCCATGCAGGATTAGTGCAGGAGTGCTTGTGCACCCCCCTGCAGGATGTTCCTGGATTGCACGGCAGACATATTGCCTGCTTGAGCTCCTGCACCGATCTTGCACTCCGTGCAAGCTTTTGAGAATCTGGGGGTATGTAAAAAGCTTTTGGGGAGACATGGTAAACTGTATAGCTCTTTGAGATTCTGTCACTTTGCTAAACTGAAGTTTTCACTGATCATATGTCTCAGCTGTACAGAAAAATGCTAAACCAGTTTGTGTTGCCATATCCTGTGGCAAATCTTATGCCATGCTATAATATTTTGTATAAAGTTTTATATTCTATTGGAGAGCATTTCATGTAATTTGACTGCTAAGAAAAAAATTTTTTGACAGTGCAAAGAAACACCTGGCTTTGCAGCTATATACCACTGATAATATCTTGAAAACATAGTTCTTGATTTGATATAATCAGTTATCTTTCTAGGAAACCCTAGAGGAAACAAGTGCATTAACAAAATCAGAAAAGAAAAATAATCTATAATTTAAAAGCTAATCTCATTTAAATGCTATGCCTTTTCAAAACATGTCATTTTATTAAGGTGAAGTAAAAGGTTAATATCCATGCAAAAGCACTGTAAAATAATATGCATTTATAATCCTAAATCGGTATGCTTTACATGTTGCATGGTGGTGTTAAAAAGGACTATTTTTTCAGATTTCTTAACCATGGTTAGTACCATGAAGAGATACTGTATTGTTTTCTAAGTTAATGGAAAGGAGAATTGCTTTATAACCAAAAATATATCCCTGTATTCTGGATGGCTTGGCATGAGACCATATGGCTAGGCTTCAAATGGCACATCTGTTAGTTAGCCTTGTATCCACCTATGAACCTATGAATGTATCTGTGTTACCATATAGGGTTTGCAAAGTTGCAGGATGATGGCTTTAGATTAGCAATAATATTATGATCTAATTTAATACAAAAGAATAATAAAAAATACTTCCTCAGAATAAAAACATTAAGCCCAGTCAATAACACTGTCAGCCCAATGGACAAACTTGCACTCCTTAACACTGCAAAGACTTTGCTAGATTTAAAAAAAAAATAAGAAAAGGTTTTTGTATATATGCAAATAACAATAAAACAAATTTAAGGTAAGCTGCCTATCAGGAAGTCAAAGCCAATAAAAGAGGCACATACCTTACTGCTTACCATTAATAAATGTCAGATTTAAGAAAGGCCACATTTTAAATATTCAGATTGTACCAATTAAAGCCTGCACTGGTGGTATAAAGGGACAGATTCCTGAATATGGTTCAGGCAGCCTAAGCTCAGTTAGTGGCTTGGGAGCTTGATGATGCAAGTAGGGGTGGATAGGCTTGCACATCCAGGGAAGAGTGTAGTATGAAAGGGAATGTCCTCAGAGGAATGGCAAGGCCGAGTTGGCAGTCCAGCACAGGCTTTCAGCCCAGTGAACCACTGTATGGTGGTAGCTGTCATTAGTGAGTAGGCAGAAGCACACACTCGCATGAAGAGATCATTGTGGATCCATGTGGTGATGCAGATAGCTCTGTCCCCTACCCAGAGGATGGAATTAGGTCCTATAAAAGCTGTCATTATTTGGGTACCAGTGAGTAAACAAACACCCAGATGTCTACAAGGATAACGACCCCCCTCTGTATGGCTCGCACCCTAGTGGATCTGAATGACCTGAGGTTCTACCTGAAAGGGAACAAAAGGGGCTGTGTAACTAGGGGAGAGTTAATGGCTGGGATGTCAGGGGGGAATGATATAGAAAAATGGTAGCAAATAGCTCTAAGCAGTCACTGACATCCACCCGACATCTTACAGTTGCAGGTACCAGTAAGATGGAGATATTGTTATACTAATAACTAGAATATAAGCCATTAAGTATTGCAAGTCAAATAAAAAAAATAAATAATACAATTCTTAAACTGAAATAAATAAGTCAAAGTATTATCTTTTTAAATAAATATACAAATCATGCTATACTTCCACAAGGATTTGAAAATAAAGCTTTTCAAACAGATAGATAATGTTTAAAAAAAAAAATCTAACATCTGAAATACATATATATATATATTGGCTTCTGGCTAAAGATATATTGTGACCTTACTGTCTCTGTCTTTGCAAAATTGTCTTGCCCTTACAAGCACTAAAATATAGATTGAGCTTTGTCTCTGTGGGTTTTCTCCAGCAAGCAAGTGGTGTATCCTTTTGAATTAACAATCAGGCTCTCAATTTATGCCCTAAAACAGAATTTCATGTGGCTGCTGCTTTTTAAATTTTGGAAAATGCTTATATGTTTCCACAGTTACATGCCCAAAGGGAAGGGTAAGATTTCGCATGCTGGTATCCAAATAAGGAAACTATCTTTGGAATAGCTCCCATCATCACACAGAATTAAACTTTGAAAGGGTACACATATTGCATAGTTATGAAGCAAGGCTTATTTTCACTTTTAAACTGTCACAGTATGACAGTAGCAAATGCAGTTATATACCATTTTACATACTTTCTTTCACATATTTCATTTTATTGGAAAGGCAAGGGCAATGCATTTTTTTATGTTTAACTTTTAAACAATAACTTACACATGTTTTAATTTGATACTACTCCAACACAATTAGCTCACTTTCACTTTTACATGCATCTTCTGTTAAAAAAACAATGGGGGGAATTTAGTAAAGCCTACACTTCTTTTTCTGCATGTAGGGATTACGCTGCATTGCTAACATGGCCGCGAACATTTTTAGATTCAATAAGTTCTGCTGAGCGGCACGCATAAGCGAGCCAACACAGAAACTTCCGTGAAGTGCAAATCACCTCATAAGCTGGTGACTCCCATACAAATGAGGCAGGTAGAGTGATCCAGCAAGTGATCCAGCAAGAAGATAGGTAACTCTGCAGAGCCGTGTCAGTGTCCATAGTTACATGGAAATATTCCGTGTACAGGAATATAGACAAATAAAAGGGGCTGTAAAAATGTAGATAGATGGACAGAAATGGCATAGTATGTACAGATATGAGTGAAACTATCCTCTGTGTGTCTAACAAATTAAATGAAATAAGTTAAATTAAATTTATTTTTTTTAAATAATCTGTGCATGTTTGTACGCCATGCCACAGTGGGCAAACATGCTTTATAAAAAAAAAAAAAAAAAAAAGTGGAAAAAACAAAATTAATATGATGTGACAGAAATGTATTACAGGATCCTGCATGGCGTATCTGATCTGGAATGGTGAATTGGTGCTGTTGCTAACATGGTAGGACTTTGAAGTATGTAGTTTCCAGGCTGTGAGCACGGATCCCTATGCAAGTGAGGTGGAGTTACTGAATAGCACAAAGAGGTGATCATGTCTCCATATCCCCTTTGTGTAGGCAGAGAACCATATTGCTGTTTACAGAGGAGGTAGCTGACATCAGGGGAGGGTGTGTCCAATGATTTCTAAGCTTATTTCAGCCTGTTTGCATGGTGTGCCTCAGTGCTGAGTGTATCCTTGCAGGGGGGTGTGTGCACTCCCTTCTAAATTTTGTTTAGCTAAGGGAAGCATGTTTCTGTGTGTTTGTCTGGTGCTGAGCATGGAAATCTGTGGGGATTTGTATACTGACTTCTAAGCTTTGTTTACCTGCAGGGCACGCATTTGCACGGTGCGCCAAAGTGCTGATTGTATCTAAACAGCAGTGACATATTAATTGGTTTTGACCTTAAACTAGGGCCATTAAATGATGTTAATGATATAATAAGCAGGTGGAATGCATCATAGGTAGACAATCACACAGTCAGCACCTACAGTAGAGCACTATAAAGTATGCATACACCCTACAATCTGATCTTTTCCCCCATACTCTGCACCATTGCAGTACAAACTTGGGGATTTTAACTGAAATAGTGGTAGGGGCTGCTGCAGGTCTGTTACATCTGTATGTGCTAGATGCTGAAGACAATGCTGCTGCTGACAATAGGCCTAGACAGAGAAGGATCAGGGTATTCAGGCCCAGGGTAACCTTCCAGGAGCTAAATGAGCTGGAGATTGTAAAGCGCTACAGGGTGGACAGGGGCATACTACAAGAACTCACTGAGCTCTGCTGTCTTCAACTCAGACCCAGAGCCAACAGAGGGGAGCCCATCCCAGTGGAAACAAAGGTATGTGTAGCCCTTAGGATATTAGCTACAGGTACTTTCCAAAGACCAACTGGTGACATGATGGGAGTCTCACAGGCATCTGCTTCCAGGGTACTCCACTAGCTCTTGGATGCCATGCTACCACATGCCAGTGAGCAGATTTCTTTTCCTCTCACCTCTGAGGCGAGGGAAAGTAATATACAACACTCCTACCATGCAGCACACTACCCTGAGGTACTGAGTGCATAGATAGCACTCATGTACACATCACGTCACCACCCAGTGAGGAGGGTAGAATCTACGTCAACTGCAAGGGGTACGACTCCATCAACTGCCAGGTCATGTGCAATGCCCATGGCATTATTATGAATGTGTGTGCTGGCAGCTCTGGCAATTATTACAACTCCCATATCTGGCACATATCACAGCTGTACCAGATGTTTGATAGGGGGGACATCCCACAAGGCCATTTACTGGGGGATGCTGGCTACTCACTGGAACCATGGAAGATGACACCCATCAGAAATGCACACACACCCACTGAAGAACACCATAATGAGGAACACGCACAAACTTGGAACATCATAGAGCATGTGTTTAGGCTTCTGAAGTCATAGTTTCAGTGCCTCAATATATCTGATGGAAACCTGCAGTACTCCAGCCACATGTGTCGATATGTTCACAGTATGCGCCATGCTACACAATATGATCCTGCAGAAACAGCTGCAGCAGGATCAGCAAAGGGAAGGGATACACAACCCCCCCCCCCCACCAGTGCCTACGTCACCACAGCCACAGTCATAGGAGGATTCAGAGGAGGAACTCCCTGAGGATGTCCCTGTAGGCAGACATAGGAGTGCCCAGTATGCCCTGGCTTTGGCTAAGAGACAATGCATAGCACACTCACTGACAACCTAGGGCCCTAGGGACTGACACCTTACTCCAACTCACATACATATAGTAAAACTGTTGATGCCAGACAACATCCACAACTTGTACCTATCCATGTATTGGCTGTGTACTACTTGCATTGCACAGAGTCAGCTGTAAACTACAGTCCTGTCAACTGCTGCATTTGCAAGGCAAGTCTCTAACCTACACATTACATGGAAGGATTACTATAATATAGTATTCAATGTATGGATCTGCTGCATTTATGCAAGGAAATATAGTGGGATATGTGGACAGAAGTAACATCCACATGGGACTACAGATACCCAGTCCAATAGTATGTGCTCCCTAATAATCACTAGGCCTCATGGTTAGAATATTCACTACATCAGACAAGGAAGATGTTAAACAGTGCAGTCACATGATATTTGGAATACTGGCTATCTCAGCAGATCATGTGCTGTTGTTACCCCACCCCCAACACAGCAGTATTCCCATATAACTGCTTTAACAGTAAGTCAGCAATGGTCTGTCAGCAGACCAGGCAATCTCAGGGCTGAACATAGAACTTGATCACACTCTGTCTGGCAGCCTGTGTGGCTCAGTGGACTAGGGAAGTTAGCATTGGTGATGGTGATGATGCCTCTAATCTGGAAGTGGGCACATCTGTTGCATGTGAGGTATTATGTTGGTGTGTTCACAAACTGTCAGTCTGTGTGTGGTGGAACATTATGAACCTTAGTCACATATTAAGTACAGCAGACAGCTGGGGAATGCCATGGACATTTTGAGTGATGTGCAGTACTGCAGAAACAGGGACAGATGTTAATGTCAGTAACATACCTCTCGACCTCTTAGTGTAAGAAATCTGTAAAAAAAAGCCTGACAAAATGGGGGGACAAAAGCCCACAAATAGGGATATATGTTAAACACCACTCTCATAAACATAAACAATTGCTAAAATAACAGAGGGTGTGTTTCAACAGACAGTTTTCTGAAGGATTTGAAGTCAGACACTCAAATGTATGTCACTATTTATTGACTTCAATCCTAAGTTCATCCAAGTGATTTTCCAGAAAACCACAAATTTTATGAGGAACAGACCATGAGACAAAACTCTGGAAATTCTGTGAAACTCTTGTCAGCTGAGAGGTATAGTCTGTCACACACAAAATCCAGGACTAGAGTACAGGTAAGTGTGGACTGGAGTCACTGTATAAGTACTGGCAGTTATACTGGGCATGCCCAAATGTTTAGTTAAAATGAGTGCAATTCTATTGCCCTGTCAGCTGACTGACCTGTTATGTATAGATATGTTTATACATATGGACATATATGTATACATATCTATATGTCACTCTATTTCTCACATACATAGTACATATATCACTATGTAGTGTCAAATAGATATATACCGATATATATAGCTATATATATATATATATATATATATATATATATATATATATATATATATATATATATATATATATATATATATATATATATATATATATCACATTGATACATAGACACTACCCATATATCTACACAACAGATATACATATCATAGACACACAGAGCTACATTTATATATACATCCCTGTTAATTACAGATATATGTGTGTGGATGTCTGTATTGTCCAATATACCCTAATAATAGTGAATAAATCTGCACTATCACACATCCATACTGTTGCTCAAAGGATCCAAACTAAGGGTGCAACAGTACATAATACAATTGCCTACAGAATCCTGTGCCTGCTGGATGTCTCCACATGGAGAGACACAGGTGAGCAGGTGGTGTAATGTATACTGTTGTCAACAGAAGCATGGACAGGGCACATTGCACTTGCCCACAGGTTTGCCCATTTAACTGCAAGCAGCCACATATGGCCATACTGGTAAAAGTACACACATAACTAGGATAGCAACAGTTATCCCACTGCTAGGGTACTAGATTCACATAGTACAAAGCAATATTACTCTGCAGACCACAGATGGTGTTCAACACAAACCTAGTTTGTGTAATGCACAAGTACTGTGCCTGCAATCACATAGACAACAGACTCAACCTGTGGTGCATGCAATAGGTACTGTGATCTATACTGAATACAACTAGATGGGTAGGGGTTCTAATCTCACTTCAGACTACTTGGTGCATGTGTGAGAGTGTGTGTATACTCCTGCAAAACAACTGCCATGCCCCCATGAGCTATCCATTTGCAATGGTTATCGTAGGAATGTAGGGAGTTACTAGGCTATTGGCCCTGAGGCCCTTACAAGCCTAGCCAAGAATTTAGCCCATGTTCGGACAAGTCAGCACCCAATTCCCCTGTCCAGCAGGGACACAGGTGGAATCCCAGTGGTATATTTTCTGTTCCCCATCCAGTTATCCAGGTTGCACTTAAAAAGGGTTAATGAGGTATTCTGGTTGATGTGGAGAGGGAATCTAATCTACAGAAGGGGGAGTATCTGGGACGCAAGTCAACCCACCAACAAGTCCTATTGATGTCACAGACCAGGTTGAGGTTATGAGTGTGAGTTACTGGAGTGGAGTCATTTGTTTGGGTGAGACCCTCTTAGAGGATACCCACATCACTATGGGAATTGAAGACAGTGCCCAGCTTGCTGTCATCTGCAAACTTGGTCAGCCATAGCCCACTGGTTTTGGTCTGCACCTCAGAAAAGTATATCCCAAACAACAGAGGCCCCAGGACCAATCCTTGGGTTACACTGTTCATTACCGGTCTACTGCTCAAGGTGGTCTGCCCTATTTTGATTAGGTGGGTTCTATCAGTGAGCCAGTTTGCTACCCATCTGGTAACATACAGATTGATGCCTAGTTAAGAGAGTTGATCTATTATACCTGAGTGGAGAATAGTATCAAAGGTTTTGGCCAGGTCAAGGTAGATGGTGTGCACTGTCTTCCTCTCCATGGCTTTGGTGACTGTCTCAAAGAAGTCCAACCAAATTTAACAGGAATGACATCCTCTTGATGAAACCAAACTGTGTGGGATTGAATGTTTAGAGGTTGCCAATGTCCTTGTTAATGAGATCCATAATAATCTGCTTAATGGCCTTGCAGATCTGGGTAGTTAGGCTGATGGGCTTATAATTTCCTGGATCAGTGGATACTCCACCTTTGTGCAAAGGGATGACAGTGGCTGTCTTTCACTTGGCTGGGATGAAACCAGTACTCAGGCTTTGGTTGAATAGGGTGTCTAATGGTGCTGCAAGTTCCTGCCTGAGTTCATGTAGGATGCAGCCTGGGATGTTATTGCGTCCCATGGAGGCTGTATTTTTTGCCTTTGAGAGGGCAGTGATGACATGCTACCTAGAGATGAGGGGAGGGGCAGGTGCTGGAAATGTCCTGATTTACTGATGGAGAGACAGAGGGGTGAAGTTTCCACTTCACCTGTCTGCCAGCAGGTTGGCTATATCTATGGCATTTGTGTATGTAGTGTCCTTGACCATCAGTTCTGAGCAGATCTGAGTGCTTCCTTTGAGATTGTGGACATATGTGAAGAGGGCCTTATGGTTGTATGTAGTAGATGTGGCTAGTTTGGACTTGAAGTTTGCTTTGTAGGATTTCACTAGTGCTCCTATTTGCTTGTTCAGGCTAAGGAGAGATTGCTGCCAGTTAGGCACCTGCTCCTTCTTGGTCCTGGACAGCTATTTTTTTTTCCATTTACTATAGAGTTTATTTATTGCAAATGTCCACCAGATAGGTTTACATAAATGCTCATATAGAACTTTGGTGTAGTTTTGGACATATGTGACAGTTTCTATGTCAGGGGAGGGGGCTATGAAGCTGTTTATACTTTCCCTCAGGAGGTTATAATCAGATTTGAAGGAGTTTTGTTGTTTGACCGTAGCTGCACGGGGGGGGGGGTGCAGTTGGGGAGATGGTGACTTCGAAAGTGACTGCTTTGTGGTCGGATCTTACCAGAGAGCATGAAACTGTAGAGATGTTGTAGTGGTTACTTATGTTGATTAATACCTAGTCCAGCTCTTGTGGGGGTGTTGACCAGCTGGTCCAAGGCATTTGCATTGATGAAATCAAGGAATCTCTGGGCATTTGTGTTTTGGCATGAGTTCTCCCAATCTATGCCTGGATAGTTAAAGTCACCCAGGATCAGGGTAAAGGTTGAATCTTGATAGATTTGAAGATGTCCAGATAGGTGGAGTGGGCATCTTGAGTCAAAGTTGGGGGCCTGTTGCTAGCTATGATTTGAGTAGGGGTCTTGTCAATGGTTAACTGCAACTGGAGTGTTATGCACTAGTTGGCCCTGTAACTTGCTGCTGGCTTCCACACTGCCCTTTTCTACAAGGCATGATGATGTCATCCACCTTAAGACTACCAGCTGACAATGTAGTAACAGGACTAAAGCCATGGCATGTGTGATTAATACTGTGACCTACAGTGTAAGACTAGATAGGTAGGGATTCTAATCTCACTGCAGGCTAGGTGGCATGCATGTGTCCCAATGGCATGAATATTATCTTGGTAACATAGAAATAGGTATGGTTTTGCAGTATTTTATTTGTAGCATGTGATGTGGCTTCCCAATGGACTGACCACAAGAAGGCCTACTGATGTCATCAAACATCATATGTCCTGAACTGATAGTGCTAGCAGACATGAGGTGTGTAGCATGCATTACGTACTGTGATCTGAGGTGTGTATCATTACATAGGTAAATGTTCTTTTCTGCATACAGCCAACTTGCAATATGTGTGTGCCTTGGCATGTCCTGCACACAGTGATTGGAAGTGGTGGTAGTCTTAATGTAGCCAGGGTTGTGTGTGAGCCTGTTAGAGCATTTTACATCATGTTATGGAACCATAGGATGTTTGAATGTCACCAGCATAATGGCCATATAGCCCTCACAATCATAGACATCTTTATACCTGTAGTTACAGGATCAGTACACATTGCCCCAGTCCATGAGGGACGCAGGCAGAAGCGCTGTGTTGAGATAATGGTTGCCCAGCCATTCATACAGATGGCATGTGGTGAGGTCCACTGAGGTGGTCTGTGTGCCATTAGGCAGGGTTTTGTTTCAAGGGTGTGTTTAAGTCTGCTTGACAAATCTCTCCCACAAGCATGTAGTACCAATGTCACATCATACCTCTCAACCTCTTAGAGCAAGAAATTTGGACAAAAAACATTAATAAAAGTGGGACAAAGGCCCAAAAACAGGGACAATTTTTAAATTTTGCTCTTACAGACTTAGAAAGTTCATAGAATAACAGGTTTTGCATTAGCATTAGCATGAATTTTCTGAAGTGAATGAAGTCTGAAACTCAAACATCATCATTATTTTCTAACTTCAGTCTATAATGATTTACCACTAATTTGCCAGAAAACCACAATTTTATGGAAACGGATCAAAAATATGAGCCAAAAATCTGAACATTCTGCAAAAATCTGTACAGTTGAGAGGTATGCATCACACACAAGGTTAATGTCCTTACAGTGGGTTATCCATCTACTATGCCTCCTACAGATAGGCAGCATATGCAATACAGCAGGGTCACACATTGCCCTGTATGCAAGGCACAGATCATGTCTTTGTAGTCTATATGCCACAGGTGACAATGACACTCATAGACTATCCCCATTGAACACATACTGGAGACGTGAAGTTACCTTGTGAGGGATAATACTGTTGTGTACAATTACCAGTACTGCTTGGAAAGGTACATCACCAAATGGACATGGCAGCAGATAATGACATGCTGAGGGAAGAGTACCTGGAGGTTATGAATATGTAACTTACAGGTGACTGTGGCCTCAGCTATGCCATATGATTCCTGCCATACCACTGTAAAGACAGGGTTATCTAAGGCACATTAGGTGTAAACCTGTGTGGCCAGATCTGTGTGCCTAGTTCATTCACTCCTGGCTATGTAAATCACATGTTGCGATTGATGTGCTACTTACCAGGTACATAGGTCTAACTGATGGAACTGATACTACATATATATTTGCATGGAGTTACTGTCCATTACAATGTCAACAGACATGTGTTTGCATTATCATCTTGCAGGATAGTGACATACCACAGAGACTCTATGAGTGCTCACAATTTGCAGGCATCAGCCAACACTGTTAGCCACAGTCAGTACAAGAGTCGCATGTATAGTGGTTGAATGGATTCCAAGCAGTAGAGGACCCAGGACTTTGCCCTGTTGACCACTGCTGCTGACAGATCAGCTATTGGAGGTGGATGTCCCCATGTTGCTTATGTGTGTCAGCAGTGGGCCACTTAGTGACCCCTACAATGACAGCATCGCGGATGCCTAAGTGGGTGCTTTGTAAATATTACCTGAGTGGGGGATATAGTCAGATGACTTGGCTGAGTCTAAGGGGTTGTATGTTCTAATGTACCCACACCCAGGTCCATGGTCACTGCCTCAGAAATGTCCACCATGTATAACAGTCACGCTCTCCCTGTCACGCATCCAAACTGTGTACAGTCAGCTGTGTGTAGAACACATATATGTCTGCTGATCAGCTCCATGATGATCGTCCTTACAGCCAAACAGATATGTACACTCAGACAAAGAGGTGTACAGTTATATCAGTCAGTGGATGCATCACCTCTGTGCAAGGGTATAACAGTTGCCATTTTCCACTCAGCTGGTGTGCGGCCAGTAGTGTCGGTATGATTGCAAGGGTGTCCTAATGGTGTTAGCAATCCTTGTCAGATCACATGTGGGATGCAGCCTGGAATGTTAGCATGTGCAATAGATGCTGTGTATCCTCCACTGAATGGCCAGTTATGAACTGCTTTGTAAATATGGAAGTTATGGGACAGGTTGTAGGAATGTCATATGTCACATGTGGTGGGGGCAAATGAGTGTAGTTGTTGCAGACAGTATGGGTGTACAGGTCAGGTATGAGTCCAGACCCATCATATGTGGCACCATGACATATGAGATCACCGATAATCTGGGCCTGTCCTTTGAGGTCACACATTAAGTACACTGTGCTTTGTGGTTCTTGCTTTGCATGGGTGGCTACTTGTTTCACTTACTGTGTATACTCAGCATCACAAGAACAGTATGTGCTCCTTTTAGCTGAGGAGGTAGTGCCTCCATGTAAGGGGGGCACTCTCATCTCAACTGTCACACAGCACTGTCCACCTGTTACTGTACAGCCTGCTAATGGCAGTTGTCCACTAGTCAGGTTTTCTGAACCATGATGAGCCTGTGTCCCTCCTGTCACGTACAGCTGAATTCATGCTGTTGTAATGCTGCTGACATAATGCATGGGTGTAGAGCTCTGCATACTTGCATGTTCCATCTGAAGGGGGTGCAGTCACATTATGTCAACCATCCCACTGGATATGGTAAATGGCTGTCTTGACATATATGTCTGTATTGTCTGCAAGGGGGATTAGTTCTAAGGAGACTGATCTGTGGCCAGATCTCACCAGAAAAGACCTCACATTGGGGTGGCTGTACTGGTCACCCATATTGGTAAACACATGATGCACTGCATTGGTTCCCTTTGTGGGGATGTCACAGCAGTGCTGCAAGGCATTGTAGGTAAAGACCTGGACCATTCTTTGGGTAACTGAGCAACAGCACGACTAAGCAACACAGTGTGTACATATTACACTTCCCTAACGTGTTTGCCTGTGCTCTGTACAGACACTTGCATGGAGGACAACTTGCAGGTAGTGCCAAGCAGTGTCCCCAGATCTCTTAGTCATGTCACCTGAAATGCCATGACAGGATACAAGCACTGACACTGTCATATACCTAGTGACACTGGTCCAAACACTATTACATTTGCTCAAAGCCAGATCATGTCTACTGGTTGTAACCAGAGGAGCCCATTGAGTATTACACTATGCAGTGGATGTTGGACATATGTCTTACTGCAGCAACCATGCCCTGACAAGGTGTATGACAATATTAGGCCTGCAGGCCTTGCTGGAAACTGTGTACATCATGTACAGAGTGTTATGTCAGTTGGTAGATACACAAGTGTCTGACATTCATACTCTGGGAAGACAGCAGTGGGAGACCTGTGCTGCAATGATGTTAGTCACCAGTGGGGTTCACCATCCTTCATTATTTGAATACCCCATCTACCTAGTCCCTCTCTGCAGTCACAGCCAGTGCCAGTGACCTCTGACTGAGTACATTAATAGGTGATTGTGACAACTCCCAATATGCAGACTCCCACACAGAACCAACAGGTATCCAGCATAGCCTAAGACAGAGTCAGTTGTACTTTGAGCCATTGACAAAGACTAACTGCCAACAATGCACAATGCACTGCACACAGTTGAGCCATTGCACATGGAGTTATGAACACAGAGAGTAATGTAGCCTTTGACTCTCACTGGTCGGTAAAATGTGGGGGATGCATTTACTGTTGTACACCCTACACCGACAAGTGTGTGATGTAAATCTCAGACTGCCACTGCTATAATGAATGTGGCAGTCATCACAGCTATCATTGTGTGCAATGGTACCATGCTATTTCACTACACAGGTGTATCGTACAACTGTAGCCGCCACACAGGTTCCATGGTACGCCAATACTCAGTGTAGTTAACATGTCTTACATTGTCTGTGTCACTACCGTACATGTGTAGTCTGTCCCCTTTATGCTTTGGAGGAAATGTTTCTGGCACTATATAGGGAAATGGATCCCACTGTGTACCTCCTGTGTATCCATGACAGGACTAACACATGTCTCACCTGTTCTACACGCCTACAACATCACTGTGGTATACATAGTACATGCTGGAGAGACAGGTATGTAACACATACAGTACACCCTACATGAAACAGTCCCTCTCATGCATGTGAAGCACACATTTGTTGTGACTCACATCATGTGCAGGTTACACACTGGGATGCAGAACATGACAATCATAACTGGTGTCGGGAAACTGTCTGCACTAGACACAATTTATTTGTAGATGGTTCATCACCATCACCACATCTTGTTGATGTGTGAGTTTCCAAAACCCTGGTGACACATACCAAGGGTAGCAGACCTGTTTACAGATTAGGGATGCATGAGTAAGCTGAATGTCACCATTGTCCTTGTTAGCCTTTTATACACATATGAGCCTATGGGGCCACACACTTATAGTGATATACCTTGCTGAAGACATATTTCTGCTGTGCTGACATGGCATCCTGTGCTGCTTCATTGCTGCTGTGTATCCATAGATTATCACAACAGACCCCTGAAACAGAAACATAAACAGGTCTGTGACACACCTGTCATCATGTAAGTATACAGTCATTACAACATCATACAACATAAGGTACACCAAAGTATGTGGCGTACTTGTGACAAATGCCAGCAGACAGTATCTGTCATTAACCACTGCAAGTGGCATGGCAAAACAACACTATATTAGACAAGTACATGTTAACTAATATAGTCACCTTGTGCATCAGACACATAGCTTCATTTCCCTACATCGATGGTGAGGATGACAGGGATGGGGCACAGGTATCATCACTTGCACAGGGTGTTGTTTGGGGGTGCAGGAGGTCTAGGTTGACCCAAACAGTTGATAGCATGTGTGTGAGTCAAGAAGGGAAGCAGGTAAGATGGACCATGGAAGGGTGCCATGTGTGTCCATAGGTGACCTGCATTTGACAGTGTTGTGTGAGTGTGTGCATGTAGGCAGTTAAGCTGAGTGCTAGCCCTACACGTGTGCATGTTGGACAGCTTTGGACCATACATGGTAGAATTGTCATTTCACTGTTGCCAGCCCTGAACACGGGAACTGGCTCTGCCAGGAGTTGCACTGGCACCTCCATGTCCATGGTCAGAAGTGGTGCTAGTAACTGATGGTGACTGCTGTCTGATGGGGCTGTGTCCCCCATGGGAATGCCCAGGACCATGGGCATATGGCCTGCCATGTTGTGGTATGGACAGCACATTCCCCTCTGTAGCGCTGGATCTACTGCCACTACGGGACCTTGATTGTGCATGGCAACATGGAGTCTCAGCAGATGGGATTGCTGACCTATGTCCAAAAATCTGACATTCAACTCCACCCACATGTTCCAGCACAGAGAATGTGCGGTCCAACACAGACACTGTCTCATACCACCTTCTGTCCACTGCATCAGTCAACCAATCCAGGGTGACCCCAATGAGGTGGAGGCAGTCATGGATGTCAGACTGTGCTGCATCGATAACCCTATGTATACATTTAGTGTTCCTTTCAGAATGTGCCTATCTTTCCATGATGGCCCGAAACATGGTGGACAGCCAACTGGCCTCCTACAAGCATCCCTGTCAAACTGCCTGTGTGGGACCTTGCTTACTCTTTGGCTATGGCCAGTGTTTACACTCACTGGAGCCATAGTTGCCACACTTTTCTGTTCAATGTCCCCACCCTCTGACTGTCCAATATCTGGGGCTGTACCTCACTGTAGCCACCATCATCATCAGAGTCCAAAGAGACACTGACATTAGGTTGTGTAGGGGACAACGACCAACCCCCCCCCTTTGGTCAATTGTAATAAGAAAGAAAAAAGTGATACATGAATACTTGCACTATTGTGTACAATAAAATCTACCAATACTCATAATAACAAAGAACCATAGTGGGATTAGTGGTCAAATGTTTCGTCACCACTTTTGTCCAAAGTAGACTTCCTCAGAACAAAATACACATTCAAGTCAAGACTTTTATAATAATCACTTCAAGTAAATCAAGTAAAACATGACTAGTACAATTTACCTTTTAATTAAATGATAATGACAGTATACTTGATAAATCAATATATAAAAACCCAGTATCTTAACAAATGAAATACATGTTTCACTGCCTAAGTTAATGTCCTTTAAACCTTTTGTGTTTTAAAAGGCATTTTAGAGTAAATGCCTCATTTAAACCAGGAGGCATATATTTTCTTAACTGTCACCACAAAAGTGTTTCTATTAGTTCAACAACACTCCCGTGATTACCGCGCTTAAGATCCGTATGTACCTGTTCCAGAATGGAAAATAAAATCATTCTACCCTGTTTACACATGACATTATGTTGAAATAGGGCATTATTCTAGGCCTTAACTTTGATAGGATATAAATGTTCCTTAACAAAACAGTGTAATACTTACCAGGAGCAGGACCATGGCCTTGGCCACCTACATGATGGACCTGTGAAAAGTTGAGGGTGAGGTAATGTCAGTACCAACACATGTTGCAGCACAACAAGGTAATACATCCACATATCTCATATTTACAGTACTTGCTGTGTTACTTGTTGTATTGGTCACATTCTGAGTATGAGAGTACAACTGAGGTAAAACCCTCCCCCCAAAGATCTAAGACCTGACACTCAAGTAAAAGTGTGTACAGCCTGACACACTGACTGCTACAGTATTACAATGCTAATCACAGTAAGCCTACCTGCACACTCCTCTGCTATGGAAACCCACCTCCACGCTGTATGGTGTGATGGATGCCTGGGAGCTGTTGTGTGTGCCTAGGTTCACCAGGAATTCCTCAGTGGCCATGAGTGGTTGTTCTGCTGTAGGCCCTCCACCGGTAATGGCATAATCCCTGGCTACATCTGCTGCTCTTTGTCATGCAGCATTTATGTCTATTGCATGGTGTCGAACCTGCTCATATGTCCTGCCATGATGGTCCATGGCATTCACATCATGGACAAGGTCTGCCCACAATGCAGACTGCTGTTTCCTGTTTTGCCTCCCCCTGGACAGTAGGATGTGATGATGTTGCCTTAGTCCTTCAAGAGTAATTTCATTTTCCACATCAATGAAGTTTGCATGGCATCTGCAATACATGATTCCTGAAAGACAAAAAGGGGGACCACATTGCAGGATCACATATGTGGAAGTACACAATGTAGAGATACAGAAAGGGCAACATGGCTGGCACTATCCACTGTTTAGTCCCACATGTCATACTCCGCAGTGTTCAAACATACTAAGTGTGTAGATACAACTAAGATAGTACCAATAGTCAGGTATTCCCATGTGTGACATGACAGATACTGCTGTATGATCATACAAGTAGCTTTATTATGTACAAACACATCAGGATTGAGGCTTAATAACTTTAACTTAGATAAACTTATAAACAAACTAGCTATTGCACATATACATGCTCACTCTCTGGCTGCACTCTCAAAATGGCACTGAAGCTAGCATGTGCTTGCTATGTGCTAATTTGAAATGCTTCTTAAAGGCACAACACACACACACACACACACACTATTCTACATACTCCCTCTTTGAGAAATGAATCATGAAATATTGACATTTATTGACATGCAATTGATAGAAATAATTCTTTATCATGCAGTTATACAAAACTAAATACATATAGACAATTATGTCCAGGTTGCTATGTATTTTAAACTAGGGCTGGAAATATGACCGAATCATGTGACATAGAAATTAGAGCTAAATCTAGCAACTGGGACTGTCTCTGCTGAATGTTCAACTTTGGGGACATCAGGAACATCATCAGGAATGGAAGTAGAAGGTAAGACACATTCTGCAACAAGAACATTGTCTGGATTATTCTGAGCTCTAGAGTCTGTATTACATCTGATACAGGAAGAAGATATCTGTTATTTCTCCTTTACTCCACACCCTTGGATTTTGAGAAGTAGGATCTTGGCTTAGCACATATACCTGTTACTTGACCAATCCGGTCAAAACCTTTCACTGTTTTTATCCTCACTATCTGTCCTTTTTTTAATGAACAGAGAAATCTGCTCGAATTGCATAACTGGACTTCTGGAAAGGACACTTTCTGAATAGTTGAGCTCTAATTGTCCAGTTGTTTTTAGCTTTAGGCATCAACAAACTGGAACTCATAGGCAGTGTTGTTCTGTTTTGCCTAGACAGAAGTCTCTGAGCAGGTGAGCCAAGTATATCATCATGGGGTATGTTTCGGACATTAAGTAAATTCAAAAACACATCAATATCATCACACTTTGACTTCTCTAGTAACTGCTTTGCACTCTGTACCACTAGTCCATGTGATTGTGGATATTCAGGACTACTAATAACATGTACAAAGTCACATTCTTTTGCAAATTTCTGAAACAACTGACTGGTAAATTGGGCACCATTGTCAGAAATAACTTTGTGTGGACTACCATTGACTGAGATATGACATTTCAACTTGGTAATAACACCAGTGGATGTTAGATTAGGTAGCAAATCAATCTCAAACCAGTCCGAATAAGAGTCTACCAGCACTAAGTAATGCTGATTGTTCTGCTCGAATATATCAGTAGCTACTGTTGACCAAGGTAGTTCACGAGTTTGACTTAGCTGAAGTGGTTCTTTTTGCAATTGAAGTTTAGTACTATTGCATACTGAACAATAAGAAAGTACTCTATCAATGTCTTTTGCTAGAGAAGGCCAAAATACTAGTCCTCTCACCCTTCTTTTGGTAGATTTGGAACCTGGGTGACCACAATGCAAAATCTGGATATATTCATGTTGTAAGGAAGCAGGGTCAACAATTTTCAGACCTTTGAAAATAATGCCATCTTCCATCACCATCTCATCTCTGTAAGGAAAATAAGTTTGCACTTCAGATAGTACACTAGATTGGTTTGATGGCTGTCCAACATTAATGTAATGGTTGAGCTTTTGCAAAACTGGATCAGTCCTTGTATGATCTCTCAGCTCAAGTCTTGTGGTAGAAATATTACGCACTTCCATGACATCAAAGTCAAAATTCTCTGCATGAAGCTGTTCTGTTGTATTTCTGGGCAATCTGGATAATGTATCAGCCAGATAAAGAAGTTTGCCTTTTGTACAGACCATTTTGAAGTTGTACTGTTGGAATTTGAACATCATTCTTTGTAATCTCGTTGGAGCTGAATGCATAGACTTCTTTAAAATAGTAACTAGAGGTTGGTAATCAGTTTCATTCAGAATATCTTGACCATAGATATAATCATTAAACTTTGAACATGCAAATAATATAGCATTTCACTTTGGGTAAGAGTTTGAGATGCATAGGTTACTGGTCTACCCTCTTGAAGAATAACTGTGCCAAGACCAAACTTTGAAGCATCAAAGGAAAGGGTTACTGGTTTATTGACATAGTATCTTAATGTAGGTGTGGTGGAAATTTTCTGCTTAAGGTTTTCAAATGCTTTCTGGTACTGTTCCAACCAAGATCACATAACATTTTTGCACATTAGCTCTCTTAAAGGTGCTGTCAACTAACTGAAGTCTGGTATAAACTTGCCTAAATAATTGACCATGCCAAGAAAACATTATAGAGCTTGAACATTATCCGTTGCTGGCATCTCAGGAATGGCTGCTTGCTTGGATGGGTCTGGTCGCAAGCCAGTGCTAGTATATGAATGACCTACATATGTAACTTCTGATAGTCTAAATTTACACGTCAGAGGATTAAGCTTTAAGTTCACTTCACGTGCTCTGCCTAGAACTCTCTTAAGATTTCTGTCATGTTCTGCTTCACCATTGCCTCCAACCAATAAATTATATATTATTATGGCACAAGGATAACCTGAAAAAATTTGCTCCATTGCACACTGAAAGATTTCACTTGTAGAATGTATTCCAAATGTCATCCTGAGGAATCTGTATCTGCCAAACAGGATACTAAAAGTAGTCAGTAATGAGGATTTGAGATCAAACATCCCTTGTCAAAATGAACTTTTTGTATCCAAGACAGAAAAAAACAGTGGAATTTGGTATTAGGGCTGAAACTTCCTCAACTATACGCATTGGATGATGCGGTCTCTTTAATGCTTTGTTCAAATCTCTTGGGTCAATTCATATTCTGATTTCGTCTGTGCCTTTTTTGTGAGCTGCTACCATGGGCAACACCCATTCATTTGGTTCTGTGACTGGACAAATCACACCTTAAGGAAGACACCAATCCAAACTACTAACAAATTGACAGAAAACACCAGGAAGGACCCTGTTGACCAGAGACGGTAGAGTCAAATATACAGACCAGATACACGAATTTGACCTAGGTTTTGTCTTTATTATACAGACTTCTTCAGAATATGAACACATTTAACCACTCCATTGATGTTATTCAACCCATCCTTTTTTATTTCACAAATATCAAGATGCACATCCAATACTGCACAAATATCAAGATGCACATCCAATACTGCACAAATATCAAGATTGTGTGTAATACAGCAAATAAAAAAGGATGGTCAGGGTGCAGTATTGGATGTGCATCTTGATATTTGTGAAATGAGATGGCAATTGGCATTAAATGCTGCAGTATTTCCAGGAATTAATGATAGCATAAACATATTGCCTCTATTAAAATTAAAACACATCTTGGGTTGAAAATGTTATTTAGAAAAAGATTTTAAGAAATTTTTTTATTTCTTATTGTTATGGAATGGAGTTTTCCAGAAAGAATTTTAAAAATTTCTTAACAAAATTTGTGAAAGTTAATTTTATATTTTTATATAATTAACTATTATTGTTTTTTTTTAGACATTATGTTATTATTTTGTTATGCAATTTAAGAACATTGGGTGTCATAAACAGTGTTTAGTTGGTTGTATATGAAAATGTTTATTTTACATTTACATTTTGTGTATTTAACACATTTTGATATGTAACACAATATTGTGGAGCTGGATTGAAAGTATAGTTTTTTTACTTCGAAGGGTTAATGAAGTTAGATTTAGGATATGCTTGTTAGATTGAGCTTTGTCTGCTAGGGTAATTGAAGGGATGGGATGTATTTGTTGTAGTGTATGAGTGTATATAACATCAATGGAGTGGTTAAATGTGTTCATATTCTGAAGAAGTCTGTATAATAAAGACGAAACCTAGGTCAAATTCGTGTATCTGGTCTGTATATTTGACTCTACCGTCTCTTGTCAACAGGGTCCTTCATGGTGTTTTCTGTCAACTTGTTACAAATCACACCTTGCTACACCATTTTATCCAACTGAGCTTTAACGTTATTCTGCATAGCTATTGGAACTTTTCTTGCCGGCCTGACCACTGGACTGACCTCTGGGTCGAACTTCATAGAATACACAACTGGAAGTTTGTCCAACTTGTCATCGAAAACATCAAAATAGCTTCAGTAAAATTGGAACTAGGATATGTCCTTATATGATGAACTTCCTTGGTAAAGGAAAGCAAATTCATTCTCAAACTGTCTCTGAAACTGAATAATGACTGCACAGGTCTTCGGGCTACATAGAATAACAAGCTGTAACAGTTCCTAGCCAAATAACATGAAACACTACTGAGTCTTTGGTTTGAAATTCTTCACCTATGTAAGCAACAAGTTTCGTACAACTAGCCACATTGATTTGCTCACCAGTTCTCACCTTAGCAAATGTGTCTGCTGACATAACATTACACTTTGAGCCAGTGTCCACTTTAAGCTCAGTGGATTTACCATTGATACGGATAGTACAAAACACTTCATTCTTTGCCAGCAAATTCACTACATCAACCCTTTCACCAATTATTGACACAACATCTATGTAGAAAGTAGAATTACACCTCTCTATATGATCAACTTGCTTTTTTGAGTGACCCTTCTTTATAACTGTGTGAGGTTTACTTGAGTTGCAAAACTTCTGAAAATGATTCAGTTTTTTACACTTGTGCATTCCTAACCAAATGCTAAGCATTGTTCTCTTTTAGACTCATGATTGGCACCACAATTGCGACAGTTAACAATAAAACTGGATCTGGGTTTTGCTGACTCACTCTTGTACTGCACTGAGCATATCCTTTCTTAGAACTTGCTGGAAAACTATGGGTTTTATCTGGGGAGCCTGCAGGGGTAGCAGGTACCATGTTCTTAGGCCTGATTCTGCTAACCGCATGTTGTATGCTGTCTACATTTGCTCTGGAGCCTGCTGAAACCATGCTCTTATCACTTGTAAGCATATTTGTGTGCCTTTCTGTAAATTCATGGATTTGACAAATCTCAGTAGCTTTGCTCAGCATTAAATCACTATCAGGAAGCTAAATCTTTTTCACTGCAGCACTGTTAATACCACACACAAGCCTGTCCTTTGTCAACTCATCTTTTAAGTCACCAAACCAACAAGTTTTAGCTTTATTTCTCAGGTCAGTAATGTAAGTTGCAAAGTTTCCCCTGGTTTCTGATCTCTTGTGTAAAATAAATGCTTCTCTAATGTAACATTTGTCTGGGGGTTACACATTTCCCTGAATTTGTGTTTCAAACACTCTGGGTCTTCCCTTGATTCAGCCTATACATCAATATGATGGTTTTCACCTTCTCCCTCGTATACTGCTGATGCATACACAAATATGCTCTCTTTCACTGGCCTCTGACCCAGCTAGGTCTAGCAAAATGAGTGCCTGGTGCATGCATCTTTATTAGAATAAGCTGTTTGTATAAAAATATCATACTCTTGCTCAAATATTCTCCAGTTCTCTCCAGTATTCTGATCAAATACAAGTGGTGATGGTTTTTGAAATCCATCTGTCATATTAACACATACCATATATGTATGTGCCAGAAATTTATGCCAGTATTTGTAACTATGCTCAATGGCACAACAAGCCTCAGAATAACTGAACTTTGCGAAATAAGAGTCTCGGGCCCCAGAATACTCTTGAAATAATTGTACTGTAAGAAATAACCTTAATAAGCTCAGAGTAAGAAACATTTCAAATAACTGCACTTTGTGAATAAACCATTCATAGCACACTGAAACTTTTCCAAAATGGCTGTACTTTGCTAAATAACTCTTTACAGTGCAAGAAACACTCTGTAATGGTGGCACTTTGTGAACAGACACACCCAGAACAAAAAAACCTTTCAAAATGGCTGTATTTTGACTGTACTTCACGAAATGGTTGCACTTTGCACCCAAATAAACTCTTCGGAATACATGCATATTAATAAGCACACACTGTAAGCACTTTACACACTCTGAGATACTTTGAATAAGTCTAGTTATGCCCTTAACACAATGTGAACTAGTAGTTATGCCAAAACACAGTACTTTGCCAAAAAACATGCAGTCACCTTGCTTTATTTATGCTTAATGTGCCTTTTTGTCCTTATTATATTTGTTTTGCTCGTTTCATCTCTTTCTGTGTCCATTATACTTTTCTTGTGCTCGTTTTACTCTAAATATGCCAGTTTTACTTTATACATGTTCATTTTGCAATTCCAAAGAAATTTCAACCCCCTTATGTGCTTTTCTGATAATCGTTTTATCAAATATCTTAATTTTAAACATTTACTTTAATTAATAAACCTTTTGTGCCTCTTGCTTGTTTAGTAATGTGGTTTGTGCACTTGTAATGCTGTTTTATCTTTTTCATAAAATAAATTGTGTGTGTGAGTTTTCATTAACTTTGGTTGATTTCTGGACTTTTTTTGTGCTTAGTTCTCTTAGTTTACTTTCACTGTTAACTCTGCACCTCAACGCTCTGAAAAGCAGTATCCAGAATCCCGGTTCTGACACCATGTCACTTGTCCAGTCAGGATAAAATAGATGAGCCTTCATGGGTTCTGTTCAAGCAGCTTTATTGTACAAACACATTAGGATTGAGGCTTAATAACTTTAACTTAGATAAACTTAGAAATAAACTAGCTATTACACTCATTCATGCTCACTCTGTGGCTGCACTCTCAAAATGGCATTGAAGCTAGCACATGCTTGCTGTTTATATGCATGTGCTGACCTTGAAATGCTTCTTAAAGGTACAAAACACACGCTATTCTAGAACTACATTTTAATCAAGTTTGCATGGAGTGGCGTAGTGCGCAGCTCTGCTGAAACACACTTAATGGCTGTAACTGGCAATTACTATGTTTTATTTATAACACCTGTTTTAAGTAAGAGTTGTGTGGCATGCAGATGAATGCAGAAGTCTGCAGATTTGATGGTTGTGGGTTGGAAATATGGGACAGGTTTTTATTTTGTAAGTGTGTATTACAAGTTTATAAACACATATAGTCAATATAGCTCTATTCTGCATCATGGCACACTGAGCAGCAATGCGCTAAAAATATAAAAAAAAAATGGGGAGATATGAAAGTGGTGAAATGGGGTGCAAGCAGGGGGAAAAACACAGTGAAAGACAGGTAGGGATGTGCAGGAAGGGTGTAGGACAGAACCATAACTATCCATTTATTATACAGCAACAGCTGTGCACTTTGACAGAATTTATACATGACTTTGAACTCTCAACCCCAGAGAGAGGGGTGAGGACAACATAACTGTGTTGTCAAGCCAATTGGACCAAATTATGTGTGTCCAGCAGACATGTATGTGAAATAGAGAGTTATATATAGGACAAGATTTTTTTGGGGGGACAGGTGACCATTTTATTTTTTAGGTGAGAGTGGAATGTTGGGGAAGGGACATAATTATGTGTGGGGGAGGTAAGCTGGGTAGGTGAGGATGCATTTGCAGACAAACGAGACAGACAAGACAGCAGACAGGGGTGGTGTGTGACACATGATGGGAGTAAATACCTGGAGAGGGTGTTGTGGAATCCAAGTCTCGTGTACCTCCTGATGGCAGCAACGTAATACAGATCCCCACCCATCGGACTGCCTCAAGGGTGGCAGTGCTGGAGGCTGGGCACCAGGGAGACGCTGCCCCAGCAGGTCAGCCAGCATGCCCTCAATCCACTGCAAGTAGCGGTCAGACACACACTAGGGTATCCTGTGCACCAAGACCGGCAGCTCATCCCAGGTGACAACACTGCCTCCACCACTGCTCCCAGAGAGGGGCTGGGCCCCATCCTGGGGGGCAGTACTACTCGACACCACAGGTAGTGCAGGGGCAGCAGAGGGGGCACCACCGGTCTGGGTCCCAGACATGCTGGGACCCTGTGCCACGCTCGGTTGAGGCAAGGTAAGGGGATCAGGTGGAACAAGCCTACCTTGATATTCTGTTTTGATAGCAGTATAGCAATAGGTTAAGGTTAGTAATAATCAAACCATTGTTAGTTTTAACAGAATGGAACATTATTTTAATTCATACAAATACATATTAATGTATGGTATGCATATCACAACAGTAAATAACATAATAGTCAGTGGTAACAGCATGCCAGTAAGAAGTAAGCCATAAGGGCAACAAAATAGTTAGTTTAACAAAGTATGTTAATAAGTGAATCATAATAACACATAAATATATTACATCACATTTTGCAAAAATATAGTTAGTTTAACAGGATATGTTAATATTAAATCATAATAATAATTAACAGTAATAAATAAATGAATATAAGGGGTGGAGGAAGAAACAATCCAATACTGACAATGCAGACTATTTCCCTGAAAACACTGCTACTAAATTCTCTACAAGTAAATACCAAGTTGTAAGCGTATATATGACCAAATAACCAAAAATAATATAGCATCTGATGAAGTCTGCAGTTAGCAGATGAAAGCGCTTAACCTGTGTGTAAAATAGTTTTAACCCTTAGGGGTTAGTTTTTATTTGTTTTCTATTAAAAGTGATTTTTTGATAGTAAGCATTTGCAGTGAGCTATGGTCCTTTTTAGTGTATATTTGGTATATATTTTTGGTTAAATTCTCTACAGGTGTTAAATGACAGTTTTGAGTACAGTGACTACAACTCTGCTATAGCTGATGTAGCATGTACATACCTCTCAAGCTGTTAGCATGAGTCAGAATGGGCCAAGCAATAACAGATGCAGGTACACTACTACACAGAATACTTTCACATAATGTGGACTTCTATAACTACCAAAGTGTTCTGTAAGCAGATTTGGTAATACATTGCATTCCAGGTAATAATTTTTCTGGTAATCCTGTGACAGATGGATTAGGCAGTTTGAATTACATTACGTGAAATCATGACACTTGAGAGGCATGTTTGTGTATAGTACATAATCTAGACATCCGTCATGCCTTAGTTGGCAGGCATGGGAATAAAACCCAATAGCTGTCGCTGCAGGAGACATCTGCAAAAAAATTAACTTTATTGGTATTGCTGATGACTGTCTGTGAAGTGTTAGCACAATCATTTCTGCTCATAACATGAGCTACCTCAACCATATACCATATATCGTTTGTTCCAGGAGTGGGAGAAAAAGAGAGCATTATGAGACTGAATCCATTTTGCATTCTAGAACTATTACAGTGTCACACTTGACTGGAGCAACTTTGCCATAGACAAGTAATGCATACTGCCCTACTGGAATGGTTATGACAACACAATCCTGCTGTAAGTCATTTTGCTTGCTGTTATTGGTATTGTTTATTGCAATACAGTAGTTATTGTTTATTTATTGCAGTACAGCTCTACTTGCCCAGTTATTGCACTATACTTTTACTTGCACATTTATTACAAAACCATTTTTATGGTGTATACTTTATGGTAGTAAATGCTTTACTCTTTCTTGCTTATTGCACTACAGTTAGTATAATAAATCCATGCATACCACACTCCAGGTGCAACCTGGCATGGGATTTGACATTGAGAGCCCGCTGAGCTGCAGCTGTTGGGAGAAAAGCACACCATTATGCATACAAGTTTTGCAGACATTTAGATTGCATTTTGGTAAAACAGAGGACAATTTACTTACATATCTGTGGGGCATGCCTTCCTGTTGCCTCTTAGACCCAAGTGTCCAGGGTTCCCCTCTTTCTCCTCTTCAGGTCATCATAATAGTGATGACACTGCTCACCTGTGCAGAGGATACCTGTAGCACTGGTGAGTTCCCTGGCCAACCAGTCTCAGGCCTCCGCCTTACATTCTGAGCCCTGGAAACCACCCTGCAGCACCCTGAGTTCATAATTTTTAACCAGGAGCCCAACAAAGATCCTGGACTCCTGAATACCCCATCTCTGCACCTATAAGTCCTCACCTTCACCAGCAATGCCTGCCATATCCACAGTAGATAAGACTCCAAAGACTGTTGCAGAATTCCCACCTATTGCGCTTAATATAGGTTGTTTTCCCACACTTACATTTCACTGAACAACATTCAAAAAAGTGCCATGTTGCTTAGCAGCTCACAAACCAGCTAAGCGCAGGTAAGCAGTGCGAGAACTCACACAACCAAGGGTTTAGCTCAGCTTAGCACTGCACAAACAAAAGTAGCCATTAGCATGTCTAAGCAGCACTCAGCCCAGCACAGCTGTGCCATATTTCACAAATTTGTTTATAAAATTAAATATATATAATAAATTAAATTACAGATATCTTATCATTGCTAAGAACTTGAACCCAGGACCTACTAAGCATTAGGCTGTATTTCCACCCATTTTCACTACTTAGATATTATGAAAACTAGTATACCTTCACATATATTACTGGGCTACCTGTTAGTGTTGCTAAGCACAGCAGCACGTCACACAAATGTGCTTAAATAGACCCAGACATACATAATTAATTGCATCCAGTTTCTAATTTTAGATGCAACTGTCCGTATCAGTGCCACTCAGCTCTGCAGCACTTGGCACAGC
Source organism: Protopterus annectens (assembly GCF_019279795.1). Lineage (NCBI taxonomy): Eukaryota > Metazoa > Chordata > Ceratodontiformes > Protopteridae > Protopterus > Protopterus annectens. The sequence goes on from NC_056737.1 coordinate 246,736,867, forward strand.
GCAAACAGCAATTTAAAAAAAAAAAAAAAAAAAAAAATATTTAAAATTGCATAAATACATAATTATGATTATTAATGCCGTCTCTTTTCTATTTTTAGATGTCTGGCAGGTGTCAGTCGTCTGTATGTGAGCACAGCTTGGTATTGCTACACTCCATGCTGCGCCTCACAAACATACATTTAAATTTAAATATTACACATATGACCCATTTCTCAGCATTTCAACAGTAGCAGGGAGCAGTACAGACCATCCACATCCACGGGTAGCCTCTACACTGATTCAATAACACTGCTCCTATATTCTCCCTCAGCAGTGCGCCATCATTAATACGCATGGTGCGCTGCTGAGGGGGCAACCGTAGCCAAGTACATAGATACATTCTGTGTAGGCTCTACATGTTGCCTACATGGATTTTATTAAATCCTGGGAAATGTTTTCCGTGTTTATTACAGTTTTCATCATAGAATCTATAACATGGAATTAATATGGGTCAGTCATGCAATCAGCACACTAATGGATGACCTATTAAAAACACTTTGTTGCAAACAATTTCCTTGAAAGGGAAATATGCCAGTGAAAAATATAAAAAATTATGGTTTATGCAAGGGGGGGGGGCATTAAATCCTCCACACCCCCCAGATGAAAGTTTGGACCCCCATATTCTCTGCAAAGTAATATAATCAACTCTGGGATTGCCACAACTTGTTGAAAAATACTTCCTGTGAGTTTTGTAAACCATGGAGTGCCACACTTATTTGTACTAATTTTTTATTAACCAGTTATGCTTTGGTTGGAATGATTTTGATAGACAAGAAATGTGTGAGACATGTAGGTATTTAAAGCCTGACATGGTATATTTTAACTTCATTTCTGGTGGTGTGGTGAAGTATAAGGTAAAGCTGAAAGCTTGCAGATAGAATCATGTTGAAATATTCTTTGCTTGATTTAAAAGCAGTGCTGATACTGTAGTGGATATCATCATCTTTAGGCCTCAGCAACCAGCCAGGTATTTTAGGCAGAAGCCACTTTAAAGTAATTAGAGTGGCAGATGCATTTGATACTGACAAAATGAAAATGTGTGGCAGTGACATTCACTGTATTATCGAAAATTAATCCTAGCATTGTGAGAAAGGGTAGAAGAACACTGTCATATGAAAAAAAAGAAAAAAAAAACTGTATTGTCATATGCTTGATCCTAAGTTTTTACAGTTCTGTACAGTAAGTAGCACATGTTATACTGAAGCAGAATTCAAAACTGTTTCTTCCACTGAATGATACCAGATTTATTATACCCAGCTGTCCCTAAGAATCATAATGCAACTGTGATCCAGGCAAAAAATAAAATAAAACAAATGTCTTTGAAATGGTTGCTTTTTAATAAAATATCTTTAAATTATCTGGAAAGTTACCTGAACAGGCAAATGAAGAATATACATTTATTCTGTATGATATAAAAAAAATGAGTCCAGTGCCTGTAACATGAAGGTTTTGGTGTTCTTGAAGAGGTTCAGAAAACAGATGTGGTAGCTGTTATTCATTATTGTATTCAGAGGCAAATGTGCTCTTTCTTGAGACCCTTCTGCAGAAAAGTCCAAGTTCAGGGCATTTATACGTTGCCCTACTTTGTAACAGAAAAAAGAAAGCAAAGACTTTAAACCAGAAAAATATTTCTGTAATTAAAAACATACAATCTATCCTTTTTTTCAATTTTAAGTGTGTTCTAGTGATCAGAACACATTTCTGGGCTCTGAGGTAAACCTGTTAAACAGTTGCCAATCTTCCAAGCTTCAGAAATAAGTTATAAACTATACAATACTGATACATGCTGTGAAGACAACTGTGAATAATACACATAAAAGATAAGCCAGTATATACACTTTCCTGATTCAAAGGTACACAATGTACATCTGTCACTATAGTTACTATTAACCTCGCAGATGAGCCAAGCATACCTCTCAACCTCTCAGGGCAAGAAATCTGGACAAAACTGGAAATAATGGGGGGGCCCAAAAATAGGGACAGATTTTAAGTATTGCTACTATAAACTTAGAAAGTTGCTAGAATGACAGATTTTGCATCATTATTTATATGCCGCGGTGGTGCAGCGGTAGTGTTGTTGCTTCACAGCAAGAGGCTCTTCCATTCGATTCTCGGCTGGAGCACCTTTTGTATTGAGTCTGCATTTCCTCCTCACGGTCGAGTGGCATTCGAAAGACATGCGTAGAATGGGCATGCCTTCGCTGAAGGCTGGGCATTGAGTTGGCACCTTGGCACCCATAAAAAATCTACTGCCAATTATTAGTGGACCGGAGTTCCGCTGTGGCGATCCCTAACTGGGAAAAGCCGAAAGAAGAAGAAGAAGATTTATATTTCCTCAGTGATATGGAGTCTGGAACTCAAATGTCTGTCATTAATTTAGTATTATTTAGTGACTTCAGTCCTCTTTGATTTGCAAGAAAATCACAAATTTTATGAGGAACAGACCAAAAATAAGAAGCAAAAAAGTGGACATTCTGCAAAAATCTGGACAGCTGAAATGAAATGAAGAAGAAATGTAGGGGCAGACAAAAGATAACTACTCCAATTTAGCTAACAGATTGTGACAAACAGAGGAAACTTTCTTGAAATTACGTCTTTTTTTTTTCCTGTGATTGTTCTTTAATGCTGTTATGTACTTCCTGAAAGCCTATGCTGCCTATGATACTAATGCCAACTTTTTTAACTTTGCCCATAGTCTCCATCACAGGATGTTGTTGTGGTAGATGGCACCCACACCTGAATACATAGTCAACATCTCTAAATATACTAGCTGTGATTTTGTGACATCTTTGAGACAGTATATTTAAAGATCAGGGAAAGGAGTAATAGCTGCCTTATCAAGAGGAGAGGCAAGAAGCTTGACCCCTGCAAAAACTCTTTTTTTAACTTTTTGCCAATTGCAGTTATGTTTTTAAGTAATCTGAAATGAGTTATTGAAACTTGTGGAGATGATACGTGGGGCAGATTGTGCATTTTCCCTACCACTGTGCAACAATGGAGTTAGTAAGTATACATTTAGGGGTGTATGCAGCTGTGCAGAGTTCAATGGTTTAGTATTCTACAAATGAGCTGTAATTGCTTAGTGTATCTCTGGGTTATCATGTCTCAGTCATTCACAAGACTTTTTCCAGAAAGTAAGGTTAATGAACATATGGTTCAGCAGTTCTAGAGGAGCATCAGTGTTCTTTAATGACATGGGGGGATAACACATAGAAGGGTAGAAATTAAATCATTTGAATAACAAAAGGATACACCATTGCTGAAGAGGCAAGTGGCAAAATGGCGGTCTGTATGGCAAAGACAGGGACATTTGAAAACTACACCATGGAGATAGCAGTTATAGCAGTTAAAACAGCATGCTGAGAGAGTACAGAAATTGCACATATCTAGAATAAAAACAGAATTCCATATGACAGAACCAAGGAACATGGTGCAAGAATGCATATGGGGAAAAACGTTGGATAGAAGCCTATAATTAAGAAATATGCTGATATGAAGAAATAGGTTGCTGTGTCTGTGGGCTGAATTCAAACCCACTTTGCCAAATCAGTTAAAGTAATAAATTACAGATCCATACACAAACAGAGCTGAGAAAGAAGCATTGGCAACAGCTGAGAACATTTTCCACCTGTATTTATATGGGCTTGGCGTTATCAGTTCTAACTGAACATAAGCTACTGGGAATCATTTATGGTAACCTACAACTTAAATCACTTCCATGTTTAATCCCTTACCTGTGGGTTACAATGTTACACAACTATGCACAATTAAGCCACTTGTGTAGAAGCCAGATTAGGTCAGTTTCAGTGTATCTCTATTTGTTATTTTAAAAATTGTATAAAGTCAGTTTTAAAATAAGTCGAAAATACTTTCCCTGAACTGCAGCAAATTTGCAAGATATTTTTAATTCTTGTAGGTACAGTATGTGTTTTATTCTTGTTTCTATTTATGTCAGGAAAACAGTCAGAAAACGGTGGGCAGGAGTAACAGTAGACACTATCCAAAAACAGAAGAAACATTTTTTTTCTATTTACTTTTGCCATGATAAATGTTTGGGACTGCTTCCCTGCAGCAGCAACTTAAAATATATATTACTGTGGATTTTTCAGTTTTGTTGATTACAAATAATCTCCAGAGGTGGCTACCTTTTTTGTGAGGCAGTCAATGGAAGAAAGCAAATGACAGGCTGAGGCTGATTACTTTAACGTGATCATTACTTTGGCTTGGTTGGGGTGTAGACTTGTGTCTCAATACATTAAGATGAAATACATTACTGAAACTGTTTGTTCTTTCAGTTTTTATGGCATAAACCCAGGTAGATCTATAGGCAGTACAAACAGTAAACATTTCCCACAGGATTATATGTTTGTATGATATATATATATATATATATATATATATATATATATATATATATATATATATATCTTGGAAATCATCCTTTTAATGAAGTTCTATATAGCAGCAAGTAGAAATACATTTATGTGGCAGTTATTTCATTACATTTGGTAATCAAATTTAAGAGCTGATTGGTCGAAGTCTGTTTGGGAAAAATTTGTTGATGAAAGCAAATAGGGTGATTACAATAAAGTGATCATTGCTATGGCTTGGTGAGGGTGGATACTGTGTATTGTGTCTGACCGCTACATATTGAAGTACATTATAATATAATGTAATATATGTATTGTATGTAATATATTTTTCTTTCCTGTTCATCACAACCTAACAACAGGGGGCTACACAGAAGGTGGCTATCATTTGAAGAGATGGGAAGGCAAGGAATGTGTGACTATATAAGGCTTATGAAAACTTAGGGTAGTCATATAATATGGCAAATCTTAAGGTTATGTTTATATCTATGAACAAGTTGAAATTCATTACTGAGGCTAGTATACCATTCAGTTTCATTGCAGTCATGCATCAGACACGTGTACAGAAAGTGTCTGTTTTATGTGGGAAAGAAATCTATGTACAAAAAAAGAGCAATTACATAATTCATACAAAACAATCATTGATATGGCCAGTTTGGCCAGCTTGTACACATGCTCAAGTGCAAGAGATTGAAATAAATTACTACTGCCATTGTTTCTTTTAATTTCCTCACAATCAAGCATCACTGGTGTAAACAGAGAGTAGATGTCTTTTTTTGAGATATGAGTAAGAAAACCTGCTGTAGATGAAAGTAAAGAATTAAATGATCACTGTCAAATAAAGTTAAATGGATTGTTGGGGGCAGTGTATGCGTCTGACATCAGGAAGTTGAATTACGTTACTGTGGCTATTATGGTTTATTTATTTTCTTCTTAATGAAATAACATAAATATTGCACATGTGGGTATCATTTTTGAACATCTCTAAGTGTGGACCATTTGGCCATACCCACACTCACCACTGACTTGCTGGACTGTTGTCTTCTGCCCACTAACATAGAAGAGCCAGTCTATGATGCCTAGAGTCCTCTTGCTCTTGGTTAAAAAAATGTGCCTCTTTTTTCTGCTACCACCTGCTTCCATTTGAATAGCTACCAAATAATGAGGAGATATAAGAGTGTCAATAAATGTCATATAGCCAATAAAGTAATAATCTGTAAAGTATTGCTTAACACTTGTATTTAGTGATGATATGACTGGATCATAGTACACTTCTGTAACTCACAATTTATTGGTGGATTGTTCAACTATTTCTTAAATCTGGCATGACAAGTAAAAGTAAATGACAGGTTCTGGGTTAAATGTGGTGGGAAGCACATCTTACCATGTAGGAGACAAAGCCCCCTACATCATATTAACATTTTCTGAGGTTGTATAATTTTGCATAACCTGGAAAAATTAACACAACTTGATAAAAACCTTTACCAATGAATCAGGAAGCATGGAACCAGAAGATAATGTATAATATATATACTATCTCAATATAATATCATCAATGGATGAGCGCAGAATACTATCCTGATATGTATAATACTGTCTGCTCAGAAATATGTGCCGTGGCAGCTTTCTTGTGGCATTAGCTATGTTAAGCCATCAGTATAAAATTTCAGAAAAATGTTCACTGTGACAACCAATCAAAAGTGATATTATGTGCCTGTTTGGTACATGGCATGTATGAATAATGAGGTTAATTGGTGTAGAAAGTGTATTATATTAAGAGCTCCTAGAATGGAAAGATGGAAATAGTGGAATGCTGAAAAACAGATATCATATTACTTATACAATATCCTTCTGAGAAGGTACACTTTCAATAGGGCTTATTTATTGGAATTTATCTATTGTACACTGGGACAACTGGCTAGTTCTTCATGGGGAAAGATATCCTTGGGCATGGCTTCAGCATCACAGAGAGGAGGGGGTTTTACATTTCCCTAAGGGGAGGACCTATTAACACAATATTACATACAAAGGTACAAGGGCAATCTTTTCCATGGTCTGCATTGGTCATTTATTAAGACACATGAAAGGTGTGGCCTCAAATATAATCAAGGAGGACAACTGGAGACAAGAGAAGCATAAGCACTGCAGCTATGTTTTCTCTATGCTACTATGATGTACTAAAACTTTTGTTATAACTGTAATGTAAATCTAATTGACTTAGTGTTGGAGTTAGAAACAGTGTTTACTGATTTAGCACTACAGTTGTCTCTGCTACTGATTCAGCTGTGCTGTTAAGTGTTCATTTTCATTTTTACTTGTATGCACAGGATAATTGGCTGATAAATGTATTGTGCATGATTTATTAACCTGTTTCCAAACTAAGTTATGGCACTGTGATGTGGTAACTGTTGAAGCACTCTCAAACTGTAGCAGTAGCATCTATTCTCCTGCTTTATCCACACTATCCTCATATTTGTATCTTTTACACCCTCCTATCTCCTGATTACTTCCTTTGACCTATCTTTGTCTGCTTCTACTAACTTCATCCTCTCTTTTTCTTCTCTCTCTCTCTTCAGAGCACACTCAATCAAATCTGCAGTCTGTGGCTACCACTCCACCCATACAGTACAAGAAGGAATCAGTACTGCAAACTAAACAAGGATATACATTTTGAGCCTCAAGAGCAGGGTCAGTCCACCCAGGCATTCTAGTTGTATGTTTTATGAGAGTGAAGCTATTACATTAGCAGTATTTCTTAGTAGTTCTCAGCTTGCTAATAAAACTGACTGTTGTAGCCTTGTGCCCCCCCCCCCGCTAGTACAGTAATCCTACCTGTCCAATAGACAGTATACATTTAATTCAGATCCCTGTGACTAAATTAACCATCAAGCAGCCCTCTCAGTGCTTTCTGCCTCAGTTTCTATCACTTGGAGGCCCACCTGTTTATTTGCATCTCTATACATTCCCCTTCATTGCTAATGTATCTCCCTAATCTAATCTGTGCACAAACTGGTTACTAATCAGCAAGTCAATGTGAAGACACACTCCCAACCTTAATAAACTTTGCTGTCTCTTCTCTCCTTCACTTTACAGGTAGTTTGAATTATTACTTACCCCCTCTGAGGCCTTCACTGATTTCCACTGATTGCCTCTCTGGTTTCTTTGCATTCCACCTGGTTTACACCCCTTGTGCTATCTACCTCCCCCAGTACTAAGTCTATATTAGAATCCTGCTGAGCATGGAGCCATCTTTAAATTTCTAGTCTCCCACCAGGACACAAGTGCTCTTCAGCAATTACATTCTGCTTGCTAGTAAGCCATTAGACCTCGGGAATTTGTTTAAAGTGTTCAGATTTGTAAAGTAATACTTACTTTTTTCTCTTGTCTTGGTGGGCTCTGCCCCGCTCTGTTCGCCCTCACTAACACTCGGGCTCTCTCCGCTCCCCTGCCCTACCTTCTATTCCCTCCCGCCCACAATACCTCTACATTTATAGTAATCGCAGCCACACCCACAGCTCACCCTCACACCACCTCCACCAATCACAGCTCCTCAAGTCATATCACATTATACCACACCAACTTGCTCCACACAAAATACTCCCTATCCCTGTCATTCCTTATAGGCATTTTTTACATCACCCACACTACTTCCCCATCCACATATAGTGCAACCCTATAATTCTTGTTCAGACCCCCCCACCTAAAACCAACTTAAACTTTATAACCATGACTATCACACAACTAAGTCTTGTCTGTCTTCTCATAATTCTTTACATCACATGTTATCACTCTAGCAATATCCCTAAACTTAGTAGCACAACTCTACATTATGCACTCTCATATACAGACACAACACATTATAATAATATCTGCCCACAATTGTTCAAGAACTACATAACTGACCAATTCAGAACTAAACACATGTGCTCTCATTCCTACTCCAAAAAAACGCAATACTTTCTCACACTCCTCACCAAACTCTAAAATCTGTATCATCATTTTAACACCAGGCTCACCATATGTTGGGATATCCACCCCAACCCAGGCCCAAATCCATCCTGTCCAACATAAACTGCTCTAACACAAATGTCAGAACATAACACCCCCACTTTCTTCATCCCTGGGCAAATCAACAACAGCAGCAAAACCAACCATCTTTTAATGCTAACTATTAATATTAGAAGTATCAAAAATAAAATACCTGAACTCCAGGCCACAATACCACACTACTCCCCAGACATAGTTGCTTTAACAGAAACCTGGCCAAATAAAAACATAGCTAACTCAGACGTTCTCCCTACCGGCTAAAATATCATTAGACAAGACAGACCACTTTGTAAAGGGGTGAAACTGCCTTACTGTACAAGTCCAACTTAACTGTCCATCAATTACCAAACTCCTACCCCTCCCCCAATAATTGGGACATACTTATCTCACAACTTCAGCTTCACCCTAAAAAGGTCATCACCACAATTGTGATCTATATTCCACCTGGTAATACACCTGCTAGCCTTGAAGACTTCTTATCCTGGTGTTCTTCCACATACCCACAAGAAACCCTTTTTCTGGGGGACTTCAACCTAGATTGGTTCACCTGTATATCAGAACCACCAAATAATCTAATAAATCTCCATGGCTACCAGCAGCTAGTCCAAATTCCAACTAGATGTGATAAAAAATCTAAAAGGGAATCCATCCTTGACTGGGTCCTAACTAACAACCCCACATTGTACCCTCACACAGGCAGTCTCCCAGACACCTTAAGTGACCACAACATAATATACTTTATACGTAGTAGAACAAGCATATGCAAAACCACTAACTATATATCCACTAGAAACACAAAATAATGCTCTCCTGAGATCCTCAACACTTTACTCTGTAACTGTGAATGGACCCCCCCCCCCACTAAAAACCTCCCACTTGACCAGGCTGTAGTATATTTCAACAAAACATTTCTACATCACCTAGACACTGTCTCTCTATTGCGCAAAATCAAGGTTAGAACCGCTACAAACCCCTGGCTCAGTAAAGAAACCAAACAAATCCTCCAGTCCAGAGACACTGCCTGGCTTTACTATCAAAAAAACAAAGAAACACAAAGCCTAACTAAGTACCAAGAACTCTGCAACCGTGCAAAAAAATGCATTAAGCTGGACAAAAAAATCCTACTACACAACATTACAAACTAAATACCAATACAACCCCCAAAAAGTTTGGGAAAAATGTAAACCAGCTACTAAAATCCACCCAAAAGGCTACCCCCAAACCAACCACCCCTGACACTAAAGTTCCCATCGAAACACAATTCAACTCCCACTTTGTGAACTCAATTCTATCCTTAGTATCACAGGACAGTTCCTTCCTCACTAGCCCCCCCCCAACACAAATAACACTAATACAAGCTTTACCCTCAAAGCAGTTTCCACCACTTCAATCAAAAGCATGCTCTCCAAAGTAAAAACCTCATCAACAGCAGCCGACCTACTCCCCAGCTATTTCTTGAAACTCACAGCAGATGCTATTGCTATCCCAGTCTCCACTCTCATAATCAGATCAGTTGTTGAAAACTATGTGCCCAAACTCTAGATAATATCCTATGTTACACCCATACATAAAGGCGGGACCTCCACTGAACTTAATAACTACAGACCCATTGCTTTACTCTCCCCCCTGGCCAAAATCCTAGAAAAATGCATCCATACCCAGATGCTAAACTATCTCCTAGACAGCAACATCATGTCACCTACTCAGTATGGTTTCAGACCTGCCCACAGTATCACTATAGCCCTCCTCTGCTTCACAGACACAGTAAACCATCTCAAAAATGAAGGCCTACAGGTGTCAACTCTTTTTTTGGATATGTCCAAAGCATTTGACACAGTCTCACACCAAATACTGCTAAACAAACTAAACCAATGTCACCTATCAAATTCCACTCTTTCCTGGTTCCAAAGCTACTTAACTGACAGGTACCAAGCTGTGAAATGGGAAAATTCTCTCTCTCCTAAGCTGCCCATAGCTATAGGAGTCCCACAGGGTTCTATCTTAGGACCACTACTATTCATAGTCTTCACAAATGACCTCCATACCTCCACACAGCATGCATCTATCATTCAGTATGCAGATGACATTACCTTAATCTGTGCTGCACAAAACATTCCCACCCTCCTGCAAACAACTCAACTAGCATTCTCTGACATTGAAAACTACCTTACCAAAGCCCAACTTATCCTCAATCCAAAGAAAACTCAGCTTATGAGTATAACCAGTTCTAACAAAAACACTGATAACAGTCAATTCACTATCTACTCCACAAATGCTACTCCAATCGCTCCAGTGGCACAGGCTAAGCTATTGGGAATAACCATAGATTCCCACCTAAAATTTGATAGTCATCTCAACTTAACTATTAAAAAAGTACATGCCAAACTGGGATCACTCTACCATATCAAACCATTTCTTACCAACAACACAAGATCAGCCATTGCTTGCTCCCAACTTCCATCCACCCTACTCTATGCATCTCTCATTTTGACTAATCTCAACAAAACTGAACTAAGCAAAATGGAAGCCTGCTATAACAGAATTACCCGCTTTGCTGCAAATTGCTCATATAGAACTCATCACTGTACTGCTTTGAGACAACTCCACTGGCTTGAACTGCCCAACCGCCTGACCTACAATCAGCTTTGCCTCTGTCATTCTATCTATTACCTCCCCAATAAGTGTCATGCCCTCAAAAACCTAGTATAACATCACTCAGCCAAAAGGTCTCTTAGATCATCAAGCAAACTACTAGAAGTCACCAACAGCTACAGTAGCTTTGGAGATGCGCTGTATAGTAGTTCAGTGACTAAAAAATGGAACTCTGTCCACACTAGCATTCAAAACACATCATCCAAAGCCTCCTTTAAAGACCTCATCAGGCAACATCTCAAGTAAAGTTGGCAGTGCTATGATTGCTCCCCAGGCTAGTGAAAGCGGATAAGGTACACATACTAAATCTAGAGTACTTGATAATAGTTTTCAATCTTACTCACAAATACTGGCTAATCTACAATGTATGTACTGTACCTGTGTACTATATATGTATTCTACCTATGTTCCAAATTTCAGCTATACTCCACAAATCTATTAATTACCTTTATTTTTAAATTAATATTTTTTTGTTTGTTCACTCCACTGTAACTGTTGATGTGCTGCATACCACTGTAAAAACATGTCTTTTGTAATTTGTGTGTGTATACTGATCATGTCTAAATAACTAAATGTTATCTGTAATTTTTCTTTGTGGAGCTTTTCTCCCCAGGCCTCTGCTGAAAAAGGGCCTTTTCGCCTCAGTCAGACACTCCCGGTTAACAAATGTAAAATAAAAAATAAATAAATATATCAGGAAAGCCACAGATACAATGGCCAATGATAATTTAGAACAATGGATTGTGGCAGTGTGTTTATGTGCTCTTTAGTATTTTGCAGCAGTAGCATAATTTGACAGCTGTGCACTTCTGCTGTAACATTCTAAACCTTTATCCCAGGCAGTTAAAAAAATCACTATCCAGTGCTAAGTGATCCATCACCTGAAGTGCTAACATAAACAATTAGGACAGTTTTCCAGAATGATCAGGATTTTTGCATCATACTTTTACCAACTCCCTTGTAAAATATTTGATTTTCTGGTAAATCACTGAGGATTATAGTCAGTCAATTAACTCATATGTTAGAGATTCATACTTCTTATTGTTCTGAAAAAAATGCATGTTGATGTAAAACCTGTTATTCTATTTCAATTTTTAACATCATTCTATCCAGTTGCTCTGTGTTTCTCCTTCTGATGTTGGTGTTTTGGAGTGGAGTCCTGGTAGTGCCATCATGTAGAACGTGTTATAGACTGCAATTTTATTGGCTCGTTGCTGGCTACATTTGGTCAGGATCACAGGCCTTTCCAATGCTACATGGAACTGCAACATATGCATTGTCTGAATGTATTTTCATTCTGCCATCTTAACATATACTCGGTTTTGGATTTTGAAGGCATTCTGTGACCGTCACATACCACAGTTTTCATCCCTCCACAATACATATCTGGTGACTCTTACCAAATAATTAGCAGTCCATTACATGTTGCTTTTGTTGATATTACATGAATTAACAGTTACAATAAGCCCATGTTTCTGTTATATCAGCAACACATGCCATTCCCATCTAACTCACTGCTTGCAGTTGACATTTTTTTGTGGGTGGGGTTTCTTGTCTCAGTAGGCAAAACGGCAGTGGAGGTGTTGACCAAAGAATAAAGAATGCTTATACATTAGTGAATCCATTATGAAGCAAAGTATCATTATAGAACAATTTATATTGCCTTTGGGTTGCGTTAACAGACCTAAAGCTCATAATTTTATTTTCGGGGAGATAACTCAGCTTTAGCCATTAAGAAAAGACAAAAATGCTTTGTTGTGTTTCTGTCGAGGAGAAGGAGTTTGTGTTGACTGGTTATCATTTATTTATTTACTTATTTTACACTTGTTGACCTAGGAAGCCTGACTGGGCACACAGACCCCTTTTCATAGGAGGCCTATGGAGAAAAGTCCCAGAATAATATATAGTAAAGAAATTATAACAAAAATATGACGTGATATGTTGAATAAGTCAAACAATATCTAAATGATTACAACAGTAATGTGAGTTTTTGAATACTTATATAATTGATAATAGACTCTAACACTGACTTTGTATTAAGTTGTTATGGTTAAAAGTTAGACTGGGCAGAAATAAAAACTCCTAATGTGGAGATGTAAGTACTTTCAGTGGCAAGACAGGTGTAGGGAATATGGATAATAAGTGATAGGAAGAGAACTAGAGTTGGTACTGATAGAAGATGAGGAGAAAAAGGCTACAATAGAAGGTGGGAGGAAATGGAAGAAGTGAGTGGGGAGGTAATTTTAACCTTGAGGAAAATATTTATATAGCCAGGATTTAGAGAGAAAATGAGTTTTGAAAGATTGCTGGTTTTGAAGAAGTCTCAGAGGCCATGGGAGGCTATTATATAGAGGGTAGTAATAAAGTCTGGCTATAATGAGACAACAGATGGATTCTGGGATTTGGTGCCAGGGAGGAGATTATGTTTAGCGTACAGAGCTTTTAGTAGGTTGGTAGAGGTGAAGCATGCCTTTTAGTGCTGGGTACTTATCAGGAAAATATATCAGACTATGTACAATGAGTAACTGGAAGTATTGGAGGTGGTAGAGAAGTTCGATCCAGTTGAGTTGTTTAAGAGCAGAACATTGATGTGTTCTGAAGGGGCAGTTAGCAGAGAATTGATCAGTTTTATTGCAGTATTGTTCCAATTTTGTTTGAGTGGAAGTTCGTAAGTTTGTAGTGTTTGTAGAGGCATATAGTAGCGTGGAAAGCAGATAGAACAAGGGAAACATTAGCCAAAAGCCTGCAATGAGATTAGGTTTTGTTCTATATAAGAGGCCAAGCTTCTGGTTTTCTTTTTTAATAACAGATAAGAAATGTAGGTCAAATTCCACTCTCTGCAAGCCTTCCTCTCCCTGAAGAAAATAGACATCGGGAGACATGTTTTAAAGTCACAGAAAGTAACCCAACAATGCAAAATTATACTGCCTCTTACACCTTTAGACCAGCTACTGTACAGCAAGGAACTAAAGGTGGAGAGGTCTCAGTCTATATTAAAACCAACGTCACATCCAGATTAAAATGTATGACCTACTGGAAGTCATATATGTACAATTCACCATAAACAGAGTGTCATACCATATCCTTGCAACATATAGGTCCCCCTCCATATCCCAGGAAACCCATACTACTTATCTCAATGTACTAGGGTCCCTCACCATTCAACCCTCACTGGTCAACCCAATTCAGTATTATTGGGTGATATCAACTACCCCTCTATAGACTGGGAATCCTGCACCACTTCTAATGCACAAGACTAGCGATTCCTAAACTTTGTTAATACCAACATCCTGGAACAGTTGGTCCATTCTCCTCCCAGGGGTACAAACATCCTTGACCTTGTACTCATAAATATGGGAGGGGCAATGGTTCTCACTTAATGGAATGTCTTTATTCATCAGATCTGGACATGAGGCAGTTTTGCGTGAAATAAAAATTAAATTTGGGGATCCAGTGAAACCAAAAACCCTTAGGTACTATTTCAAGGCTAACCTCTCTCTACTAAGCAATACCTTGTCTAAATACTGTTAGTGAGGTGCTTTGAGTTTACTGTTAGTGGGGTATTTATAAGTTGTGTTGCTACTTTTGTTTTATTAAATGGAAGTGAGATATTTTGTAGATGTTGTGGCTAGGAGAAATGAGGTTGGTATTGTTGCTGTTGTGGGCCAGGGTATGAGATATAAGTATGGTATTAGTGTCTATTGTTTTTGATGGTTCATTGTGTGTGTGTTATGAAAAGGAGAGACATTAATTGCAGTGTTATGAGTATCATGTTGAAGAGTATAATGACTGGGTATTATAGTATAGCATATACTGTTTGGAAAGATGTACAGGGCTTAAAAGAGTTAAACAGTTTAATGTGGACTTTGAAAGGAGGTGGTGTTGTAGAGGTAGGTACAAGAGTTAATTAATGCTGTAACAGGAAACAGATTGGTGGATGCAAAGGGAGTGGTTTTGGTTAGTTGTGAAGGCAGATTTCTGATTGTTGTAAATGTTGTGGGTGGAGCTATGGTTGGGTATAAAAGTAGGTGATGTGAGTGTAGGATAAGGGAGTGGAGTCTGCCTGAGCACATAGCAAGGACAAAAAGAGCAGGCAGAAACTCAGTTGTGATGGTGGACACTTCAGGAACAATCAGCAGGTGGATCAGTTGGCTAGGTAAGGAAAATATGGCATTGGCAGACATACATAAAATTAAACTAATAAGAGGGAAACCGGGTTATTTTATCTCACTCTGTACTGCTTATAAAGAAATCCATATATGTATAAGATGATGTAAATTGGTTAAATGAAGTGTCTGGGAGGTTGCATAGGGTTCAGCAACATATACTACACAGCCATTCAGTTGTATTGCAATGAAGTACTGCTGCTTAGAAAATAAATTAGACAATCAGAGGTACTGGGAACCCACACTAGAGTCAGCACATTATTGAGGTCAGGCAGACTTTAACTTCAGATGTTTGATACGTGCCCAACTGGTCAATCAGGGGCTGGGAATTTTTGTGATGCTTAAGTTGGGCTTTTTATTGGTCAGTAAGTAACTGGAATCAGTGCACTACTGAGCAGCTAGTAGTCATTAACTTTACATGTTTGATAGGTGTCCAACTGGTTGAGCAGGGGTGGGTAATTGTTGTTATCCCAAAGGTAAGCTCTATATTAGTCATTAAACACATGTCGTATATGTGTGACTCAGCTTAGGATGAGAATGCATCTTAACTGTTGTCCGAAACAGGATGGGTAAGAAAAGCTAGAAGGTGCAGTCCTGCAAGATATATAACAGAAAAAATCCATAAAGCATTTGCAGACATTATTAAATCATCTGGATTAAGTAAAGCCTCCAGTGGCCACGGTGGTGCAGCAATTAGCATTGTCACCTCACAGCAAGAAGTTCTCTGGTTCGATCCTTGGCTGAGGTGCCTTCTGTGTGGAGTCTACATGTCCTCCCTGTGGTCACGTGGGTTTCCTCCAGGTGTTCCGGTTTCATCCCAAAGACATGCTGTAGGTATATTGGATGCTCTAAATTGGCCCTAGGCATGAGTGTGTGCATGTGTGTACCTTCTGTGGAAGGTTGGGTGCCAAGCTGGCAACTCGACACCGTAAAACTCCACTGCCAATCGTGAGCGGACAGGTGATCCGCTGTGGCGACCCCTAACCGGTAAAAGCTGAAAGAAGAAGATTAAGTAAAGCCTCCACTATTACAAGATGTAATATTGCTAGACTGTGCTTCAAGGAACCAGAAGATGAAATGCCACACAGACTGCTTGCGGGAACATTTTTATAGAAGAAAAGTAAAGCCTGAAGGCTGCATCTATCCTTTCTGTATGACATATATCAGCAGATCATACATTTGAAGTGAATTCCAGAGCAAAGACTGCTTAGCAGAGGTTTGTTTTTATGATTTCCATGACAAAGTGGTCCTGTCCAAAGACAATGAAATCCACACCACTCGTATAATAATTTCACAGAGCTAGCAACTGTACTGTGTCAGAATTTGTTTTAGAATTTTAGTAAAGATTGGTTGTAGTCTTTCTGTGGCATTCTGGAAGATCCTGAAACAATTTTTGATACTAAGGGATTTTACAATAGTTGATAGAAAGTGAATGTGAAGCTAGAATGCAAGAATGATATAGAGCAGTGCTTACTAACAGTTTTGAAAAGGACCATACAGTGATGTGGTGTCTGCACTTAATCAAATGTTTCTTACAGAGCAGAAGTAGAGGAGTTTGCTCAGTAAAAAGGAAATGAAAGCTATCAATGTTTCCTAGTCACTAAATGATGCTGTGTCTATACTATGGAGTATCACAAGAAAAAAGAGCTGAAAGGAGACAAGTTATGGAAATAAATCAAGTTCCATCCAGGATTTCAACTGGAAATAAATGTATTGTTTTGCAAGAAAAATAAAACTGAAGAAGGTAAGACAGAAGTCAGTGACAGTTGCTATTAAGGAATGTAAAATATGCCGTTCTTTGGTCCTCCTATGGTCAAGATAGGTAACAAAGCTGCAGGTGGTAGAAAGCTCCTATGGGATTTATCCTATGTTGTGTTCCTTTTTACAATAATCAGTTACTGAGAGTTCCTCCTTGTATGGAAGAAGATCACATGACAGCAGTCTTCAAATTCAGATACAAAAACCTGGGTACAAATTCCATTCTAGTAACTATGAAAGTCTCTCTACTAATCCTCCCTCAAAGGTTAAAGATCAAGTTGCGCAACAGAGTTACCTACGTATACTCTTATAATAAATATACAATGTGTCCAGCACACGTCTTTTTGTAAGAACCACAGTTTGCTAACTCTCTTGATTGCAGTATCTAGATTATCTCCAAATACTTAGATAATGGAGCCGTTTTAAGAAAGTTTTGTAAGCTTTTCTAAAGTTTTCAGCTCAGTGGTTCACAATCTGCTTCTTCTTGATCCCTGTCAGTGTTTAGTTTTGCTAAATGCCTACAGCTAACTTATAAGCTGCCTAAAAAGTGTCTCAAGCACTTACATTTTACCACATATACTTGGGTAGGAACTCCAAATGGATCCATATGAAACTCCACATTACTACCTGACCATTTTCTAAACATTTAACAATATTTAATTGGTCTGGACATCTGACCAACATAGAATGCCAGACACGAGCAGGTAGCTAGATAGATTACCCATTCACTGGAACAGTTTGCAAAAAATCTGATGTTAAAAACCCTGCCAGTATTTTGGCTAGTAAATTGCTTGTTTTTTTCCATTCTGGCACAATGAACACAATGTCCACATGAAAAACATCCAAAAAGAAGTCCCCTTGTTAGGCTAGACTGATAAAATATGTTAGAATTAGCTGTCCCATGTTTGTAATGATTGAAATGGGACCCTAATGTTTTGCCCCTTCTATATCCAAAAAGACATCTGTCTTGGAGCATATTAGCCAGTCTGTCATCTGACATCAAAATATTCCAGTTATGCTGAACTACATGAGAACGTATGTGAGTGCTCCATCCATACATTGTTATCAACCTGATGGGTGGTGAATCCTGGGTGGTCTTATCCTTATATGCCAACAGATCTTTCCTATCTAATGATGAAACCTCCTGACAAGCCATGGTGACCGTACCTGGCTTGTACCCCCAGGTTTTAAATCTTTTAACCATATCCTGCCTGTAATGTTCATATTTGTTGGGATCAGAACAGATGCGCTTAATTCTAAGGAATTGTGACTTCGGGATATTACGTATAATATGGGGTGGATGATGACTGGAAGCATGTAGCAATGATTTGTATTGAGACAGTATAAGGAGTCACCATGTGAGTTTTGGGTTTTGGTAACTTTAAGCAACACTTTATCAGCAGACCTGAGTGACATAAGGTTAGTGTAGGGTTGAACAAGGTCAGATAGAGCTGGACAGTTGTCAGGTTTACACACGACTGTATGGGCAGTTAATAGTTGATTTAGTGTTAGTAAGTTAGAGAGTTCTATCCAGTTAATATGGTGAAGGGCAGTGCAATGATGTGATCTTTGAGACTGGTTAGCAGCAAATTTGGCTATTTTGTTATAGCAAGATTCAAGTGTATTCAAATCTGATTTGCGAAGGTTGGTAAATATTTGACAACAGTAAAGTAGGGAAGGTAAGAGGTAGGTTCTAGCTGCTGCAGGTCTGGCATGGCTTTAGCCCAACAGAGAGCACCAAGTTTTACATGGACTTTTTTAATTGTTAGTGCTATATGTTTGTCAAACTTAAGTCCATTGTCAATGCCATTGGAGGGAGAAATAGAGATAAGTGGTTGGTTATTGGTTATATTGATCTACTGACATGCATCATGGATTCATTGTCCCCTTATCATTGGGGGAAAAAAAAATGTTCTTTTCTATGCTAGAGATAACATTTTTGACCTCACTTGATATAATCAAGAATTTAGCATTCCCCATCCTGTAGCTTCTTTAGATGCAATAACAAGTTAGAGGGCGAAGACAGGAGTGCCCATTGTATAAAAAAATGAGTGTGAGTATGTATGTGTTTTAGGTCTTTCTCTGATGCTATTTTTATTCAAAATGGCTCAGCAAAATTGATTCAGTGAATCAAGCTTCATTGCACAGTAGAATAAGCCTTCACAAGTTCTCATCAAGGGGTTCAGAACTCAGATCAGACAGTAACTGAATATTTAAGAAATACATAATGCTGATGTGTGTGGAAGATAGTGACAGGTTGTTGGTGCAAGCACATGCCGGGGGGGGGGGGGGGCTGCTGCTGAAATCATGTTATTTCTTTTGTGCAGGACCAGTGCTTTTAACGACTGCATTTCAGCTGCTCTACTGACGTTTCTGATTATGTTGTGAAGGACAGTTTATTTAAGAGCTCAGCTTTTTATGGTGGTGGTGGGATTAATTTTCAATTATTTTTAATATAATTTTAACTAGTTCTTAATCTGCATACTTGCCAGACTGAACATAAATAAGTCAAGTATTTTAAAGTTCTAGGACATGTGTTTGTGAACAGTTTGGTCAATGTGGTTCTGTTCAAATGAAATAGAATTAAAATGTTGGTTTTGCGTGGGGACATATAACAACCATACACTCAAATTTCTCAGCTGTTCCTGATTTTGCCTCAAAATGTTTGCCCTGTTACTTATATATATTTTTTGTGATACATCACTGAGGATTACAATCAATAAAGACAAATATTAAAGTTTTATACTTTTTGTTCTACAGAAAAATCAATGTTGATGCAAAATCTGTTGTTCTATGTACTTTCAAAGTGAATTAAACTAGTGTCCCTGGTTTGGGGTCTTTTATCCTCTTTATTTCTGGTTTCATCACTGGTTCTCTAAAAAAAGAAGTTTAGTGGTATGCCTATATCCTGTTGCAGTAAGCTTTACCCCTGCTTTTCTTTGGTTATCCAAACTGACTCTACGATCACTGCACATAGGTGAGAAGGAGAATTTTCCCCTTGTGTGGCCAAAGCGCATTTTGAATAATTTTGCATGTTGACATAACAGGTTGTTGGATAAAGGCTATACTGCCTGTATTAATAATCATATGTATTCCTCTATACGATCTGAATGGAGAGATGATAAAATCAGAAAGTAAAGGAGAGCAGTATTGCTGGAATTGAATTTGAATTCATCTTCATGTTTTTGTGAATATCCTTCATGAGATAGACCCTGTTTTTACAAAATTTCACCAAAGACGGCGCTGATATATAGACTGTATTTTATATAGCATTTATCACAGACAAAAGCATGGTGAAAATGAAAGTGATAGTTGGATGTACAAGTCCCAAGATAAAAGATTGCCCAATCCTGGTATACGCACTGGTGCTAGTACTGGAAAACATGACCGTGGAGAATCCTCAAGACAGGGTAATGTTCCTATGATGAGGTTAGTCTAGGCTCAGGGTGAGGAAGGCGACCTTGTTGTATAAGGAATTAGTAGTCCACAAAAAACAGCAATAAAGATGATAGAATGGGCTATTAAGGATAAGAAAGAGATTATTTATTGTTACTATTATGCATAAGCCCAGAATTTCAAAACAGAAGATAAAGATTAAGGGAGAAATTAGAAGAAATAACAATATCTGCACAAGAAAAACTATCAAAAGCTTCAAATGCAAATTTGTTTTCATTAATATGTATATAGGCCGCGGAACTTTGTGCTGCTTGGAAAAAGAAGTGACTGAGGAAGTGTAGAATATAAAGAACAAAACCTAGAGATTTCTGAAAAGTATAAAAAAGAAACATGGACATGGAAAATTAAGAGAGATCTGAAGCAGTGTAATATTTATGCAAAGGAGAAAGCCAAAGAAATCAATATGAAAAAAGTTATTTGAGGAGAAATATAGGCAAACGCATCAAGGCATGGAAAATTTCACAATATACAAAATAAGGTCATGACGAGGGAATGAAGAACAGAAGATTAGTAAAGTCGCAGTTAAAAAAATAGAAGCTGAAGTTACGGAATACCTGCAAAGTGAAGGATTTAGTGAAGATGTTGTCACAGCATGATAGAACAACGAGTCCCCAAAATAAGGAGAAACAGGAAACGTCAGAGATATCTGAATAAGAAATATGGACATGGGAAGGAAAAAGAGATTTAATATGGTGCAATATTATGCAAAGACAAAAGCAAAACTAATTAATACAAAAAAGCAGCAACTAAGATATTTAAAGACAAGTACAGGCAAAGGCATCCAGAAATGGAAAATTTCACAATACAAAAAATAAAAAACAAAGGGAGAAAGCAGAAAAAAGAATTAGTAATTGAGAAGTTAAAGAAATAGAAACTAAAGTTATGGATTACCTGTGAAATGAAGGATTTAGTATACCAAATCCAACTCTAGTAATGTCATAGCATGATGGAACGAGTCCCCAAATTAAGGAGAAAGAGTTGGAATGAGAAGCATCTAATCACTTGTCCCATGATACTGAAAGAAATCTGTACAAAAGTTAAGCTGGAGTTGCACAGAATGGGAAGGAGCAGGAAACAGTGGCAACTCTGATGCAGTCATACCTCTCAACCTCTTGGTGCAGAAAATCTGGACAAAAAGCTTTATAGAATGAGGGAACAAAGGCCAAAAAAATAGTGACAGATTTTAAACATTGCTCTTATAAAGTTAGAAAGTTGATAGAACAACATGATTTGCATTAGCATGCACTTTTCTGATGGGTATGAAGTCTGAAACACAATTTTACATCATTATTTAGTGACTTCAGTCTTCGGATCATCCCAGTAATTTGCCAGAAAATCACACATTTTATGAGGAGCAGACCAAAAATATCAGGCAAAAATCTGGGCATTCTGTGAAAATCTGGACAGTTGAGAGATATGGACACAGTCAAGGTTGCGGGGTGATAAGCCAGTGAATTCCTATTTGAAAGAGCAATGGATGATGCAGGATGCAGTTGAAAAGAATATGGCACAGGGAGATGTTCTGGAACTTTCTGTAGAATGCCCACAAGAAACAGAGAGAAAAGAATTTGCCCTCAGTTTAGAAAAAAATGGTATAAGGACAGAGTAGCTTGATTAATAGAGATGGTTAACATATGAAGATTGATGTACAAAATAGATTATAAAAAGTCAATAAGACCCAAAATGTTAGAAGGCTGTTAAAACAAATGAACAAAGTAATCAAGACTATTAACATAAATTCATGTGATATAAGAGAAGTAAACAGGATATATTACTCTGCAGCTAAATTAATAACAGATAAAATCATAACAGAGAAACACAGGGAAATAAGGGAAAGGACAAGAAGAAATCAAAAATCAAAAGCCATAATGGAAGTTGTGACACTGCCAGCCCAGCTACCTAGAATTTTGTAAATAATCATGTCATTTATGAATATTAATATGATTCATATGCTTATCTTACAAATGTAAAACAACTATATGTTATGTGTATATTAATCTACTTATGCAGAAGTGTGTGTTGAACTGTATGTTATGTACTGAACTTCAAGAAGGTAACCACAGTATACCCTACTGGAAAAGAACAGAAATATATATAAACTATATACCTGTGCAAATGTATGTTTTAATAGAAGCTGGAACATACAGAGTTAACTTGCAAAACATCAAGAAAATAAGTTGAAAAGTAAAGTGTTTTACAATTGTGTTATCTCCCAGTAAGTAGACACAATGTCTAGCGCTAGAGGTTTTCCTATTGTCTTGAAACAGAAATCATTACTAGGTTTCAAATGTAAAAGTGTTTAATTGGTTTAACACTTCCATTTTTGAGCATACATCTGAGAGATATGCATTTTTCACAGAGAAATTTTGTTGTTTCTGTTAGCCTGGGAACTGAAGGCAGGTGACAAAGAGTGATGTCATCCAGGCTAACCCAGCAGTAATATGCAATATTAATTTAAGATCTCCTTCAGATAGGGAGGCTGGGCATTGTGTATCTTGTCTTGGACCTAGAAACATCAATTCTAGGATTCTAGTGTGTGTGTGTCAGCTACTTGGGCAGGGGCATGAAGCACTGGTTAGACAGAGAGTGTGCTGGAGGTTTTGGTTTGGCCACTCAGCTGAGATCTCAACCCTATAGCTGTGCCAGTGGAGAGTCTTATTGGTGATCTGGAGAAAGAGGTAGAAACCAGCCCCAGACTGATTATGATCTCTGTGTGCTCTTAAGGGAAACTGTACTTGACTGTATGTGTACTTGTAATCCTCCCAATGTGTACGTCCCTCACTGTTGCCAGTGGTGAGGATTGAGACTCCTTGATTACTGTCATAAGAGTATAGTAGAGGGAAAATGTCAACAAAAATGCTTAGAAAGATAGATGTAATGAGAGAAACGTATGGTATCAGAACAGACCAGGATCTAGCATACACTATTGCAAACAAACTAAAGATATACTCAGAGGCAAAAAATTTTAGAAGATATGCAGATAAATATAAAAGGAAAGTACAAAATAAATAATTCATTGATGTCCCCCAAAAATGTTTTATAGATAAGTGGGAAACAAAGCAAAAGGAATAGAAATACCAACAAAAAGAGGAGAAGACGTAGACACCCTTTGGGGAACTGTGGTACATAACAAAGATACTGAATGGATATAGAAATAAAAGAAACAGTAATAACTTCAAATGTACATGATATGAAACTGGATGAAGTAATGGCCAGATAAATGAAAACAAAATTAAGAAAAGTTCCTAACTGGAAAACTCCATGCCCAGATGCAGTACCTAACTTCTGGCTAAAAGTATTAATACCTTTACACAAAAATTTAGCCCAGAGTAAGAAATATTGATATGCACATCCCAAACAGACACAACCTGGTTGTCAGCAGGAAAAAGCTATATTTCACTTTAAGGGTGAACCTGCAAGCTATCCTAAAAACTATAGATCAATAACTTTCCTTCCAGTGATGTATGAACTATACACTGGAATTGATGCCAACAGAGCTTATAATCATTTAGAGGAAAACTCAATCATGGCAACAGAAGAAAGGGTAACAAAAGAAAGTTATATGGAACAAAGGATCATTTGTTGTTAAATAAAGTCATAACGGAGAATTGTAAAACATGGAAGAATCTAAATATGACATGGATAGATCAGAATAAAGCATTTGACAGCATCCTTCATTCATGGATAAAGGAGTGCTCACAGGTGTTTAAGATACACCCTGCATTGATCAATTATATTGCAGTGACCATGAAGCAGCTAAGCCATGATAAAGGACAAATTAGTATCCCGGGGATATATATTAAAAGGAGGGGATTTTCCAGGGTAACTTTGTCACAGCTGCTCTTTTGTGCTCTCATTAACCCATTAAGCCGTCTACTTAACAGATTAGACTATGGTTACAATTTGGCTCCCAGAAAACAACAAAGTATAAAGACTTCTCATCATCTTTTTGTAGATGATTTAAAACTGTATAGTTCATCAGATGAGGAGCAGAAAGCACAATTGGAAGTGGTCAAAACTTTCTCAGATGATATAAGAATGTCATTTGGTCCTGATAAATGTGTAAAAGTAATATTTAAAGTAGGAAAGCTGCAGCACCAGGAAAATTTCAGGATGGGAATGGAATGTGATATAAAGGAACTTAAGCAGGAGAGAGTGTATAAATATTTGAAAATTGATGAAGGATTGACAATAAAACACAAACAAATATGAATAAAACTCAGGAAGGAATATTTTAGAAGACTAAGATGAGTACTGAAAACAGCCTTGACATCTAGGAACAAAGTCCAAGCTATAAACCAGTTTGCTTTTTTTGGTCTAACTTACAGTTTTGGGGTGACTGACTCTCCCCAAAAGGTATTGGATTAGTTGGACAGGAAAACAAGAAAAAAAATGCTTCATGCTTATCAAATCATGTATAAAATTAATATATTATATATTCATTGTTCTGAAGGAAGTATGGGCCTTCTCAAAATTGATTACATGTATAGATCTGCACTCGTAGGACCGCATACACATCAGCTGACCTCACCAGATCCAAACATAGTGAAAGTTTTAAAACATGATGAGAACAAATCTAAGATGATGTCCCTGCTTAGTTTAGTAGTAGCATATTGGTGTCAGGTGTGAACGGAAATTAAGCCAGAAGCAGACAAAAATTGGGCAAAAACTGAATGTGCCAAAAAATAAAAGAAAGAATATAAGGAGAAGGATCAGATGAGAAGGCAAGATATGTGGAAAAGGCAAGAATATAGCTGCAAGTAAAGAAAACTCGTGGAGCAACCTTAGGTTGATCAGGATCTGACTCAGGAATGGTTAAGGAGAGGTGAATTTAAACCAAAGGATGAAAGGTTAATATTGGCAGCCCATGATGGTGGACTATGTACACAATGGTTTAAAGTCCACTGAACATGTGTGAGATACAAACAAATGCAGTTTATGTGAAACAGAACTGGAAACAGTCTCAAATCTTGTTGCTGGATGTGATCCACTAATGGCACATGGCCTGTATACTGAAAGGCATAATAATATGGCAAGACTATTGCATTGGGGATTGTGCAGATATTACAAAACTGAAGCAGCTGAGAAGCATTGGAAACATGAGCCATAAAGCATTAGTTCATTACACATTACATTACATTAGCTTATGTACACAGACAACATTACATTACATTAGCTCATGTACACAGACAACCCTCTCCTCCTCCCAACAAATTCCAACACATGTGAGAGATGCAACCATTATAGCCAAACTGGAGGCTAAGCTCTCTCAACTCAGTACTGGCATAACCAGTCAGTAGGAGAAGGAAACCACACTCACTACAATTCCAGTCTCACATAGACCTACCATGACAGCAAACCAAACACATAATCACACAAAAACATACTCGGAGGCTCTAAATAAAGATCTGCCTAAGCAGCAGAGACCTCCAAAGCAGACACCCAAGCAACCGCTACCCCAAAACAAAACACGTGCAACACATATCTCACAAAGCCAGTGTGCCGAACAGTCACAGCCCTTAAGACTAAACAACACACCTGATACACTTGTAATAGGTGACTCTATCGTCAGGCACACTGACGTCCCGCTCACCAGGCTGAACAAGGAGAGAGTCACGGTGAGCAGCCTGTCGGGTGCTAGGATCCGCCACATAACACAAGCACTCAGGTCACTCCAAGGCAAGTACAAATATGACTCAGTCATTGTCCATGCTGGTGTGAATGACCTGAGATATACCTCCCCGGACTACATGAAAAGAGACATAAAGGAGCTCTCTGAGCATGTAGCCCAGGCCGGTATGACCCTGACCTTGAGTAGCATCTTACCCTCACCAAGAACGATGCCACAATATGAAGACAAGATGATCAATTTCAACAATTGGCTTAAGTACTGGTGTCATTCAAAGGGGATCCAATGCCTGTCAGCTTGGGATGATATGCTCGACAAGCCACGATGCTTCGCTAGGGACGGCTTGCACCTGTCACCCCTGGGCTTTCGGATATTGGCAAAGGCTCTTGCTACCCCCATAGTGCCTTTTTTAGGCAAGGCTCAGAAGACAAACCCACCTCCATAGGTATCACAAGGGATAAGAAACTAAGAGTAATGCTACTCAACGCCAGAAGTCTAAACCTCAAGATGCACGCACTCAAAACTCTCCTTAGCATGGAGAACATCGATATCTGTGCAGTAACAGAAACCTGGTTCAGGGCTCCGAGCACCCCAGCACTACCAGGTTATACCTCATACCATGCTTTTCGGACCCAAAACTTGGACTGAACCACAAAAGGAGGGGGAGTATCGATATTCATCAAAGATACCCACACCTCCAGGTTGGTGGCAAAGCACGAAGCATCAGAGACTATCCATGTGCAACTAACAGTGGGTAAAACTGCCTTCCAGTTTATAGCCTGCTACAGACCACCCTCCCAAACCCAGGAACCCCACTCAGCCTTCCTGAGAACACTGGAAAATATGAAGGTCTCTCCAAACACCATTATATTGGGCAACTTCAACTACCCAAACATAGACTCGGAGTATTATGCTAGCTCCAACACCCTAGCCCAAAGGTTCCTAGAATTTATAAACTCAAATGCTATGGAACAACTTGTTACCACTCTCACAAGAGGGGAAAACATACTGGACCTGATCATCACCAACATGGGGACTCTATGCTCCAGACCAGAAGTGTATCCCTCACTGGTAAGATCAGACCATAAACTAATCTCACTGGATATTCACATCCCGACCCCACCCCCTGCCCAGAAAACCACAGTGAAAAACTTCTCTAAAGCAAATTTCACACTCTTCAAAACCAAGGTGGAATCCTTCAAAGCCCCCGGGCCTGTGGAAAATACGACCCAGACCGCAGAATCCTTTATAAACGCATTCTATGAACACTTTCAGGAATGCATGGATCATGCGATTCCAAATAAAATCAAGACCCAGTCCTCCAAAGGCAGACGTCCTGTCTGGTGGACCCCAGCCATAAACAAGCTATATAATAGAAGGAGGAAGCTACTAAATGATAGAGCAAAATCCCAAAAAGGGAAGGCATCACTGATCAGTATTAGCAAAGAACTACGGGCACTCATAAAATTGTCTAAGACCAGCTTCGAGAGAAAAATTGCACAGGACACTAAGGATAATCACAAGGCTTTCTTTAGTTATGTTAGGAACCTGGGTGGTAATTCAGATATGCTCAGAATTAGTCCAAAATGACAAAAAATACACTGAACCCACAGACATTGCCAACATCCTAGCTGACAGGTTCAGCGCAAACTTCTCCCCCCCTCCCCACCAAAAGGGCAAATATCTATCCCAGCAGAGTGCTGCCCCCCTGACATCTCAGATGCTCAGTTAAAAGCCGCCCTCTCCAAAGCAAAAAACACAGCATCAATGGGACCAGACGGTGTCCCGGGCTGCGTCCTACATGAACTCTAAGAAGAGCTAAACCCAAACATAAAACTACTGTTCAATCTAAGCCTTACTACAGGATATGTGCCCAAAGAGTGGCGTACAGCAACAGTGGTCCCTCTCCATAAAGGTGGTGCCTCAACGGATCCTGGAAACTATCGCCCCATAAGTCTGACTAGCTTGGTCTGCAAAGCTATGGAAAGGATCATCATGGACCTCATAAATAAAGATATTGGGGACCTACAAACACTGGATCCTACCCAGTTCGGCTTTGTTAAGGGCAGATCCTGCCTCTTAAACCTGGTTGATTTCTCTGAAACAGTCACCAAGGCGATTGACGAGGGAAAGGTGGTCCACACAGCCTACCTGGACCTCGCAAAAGCCTTCGATACAATACCCCACTCAGGCATTATAGATAAGCTCACCAGCTTAAATATAAACCCCTATGTCACTAGATGGATTGCAAACTGGCTCAAGGACAGAACCCACATGGTTAGAATTGCTGGAGCCATGTCAGACTCCAAACCAGTTACAAGTGGTGTCCCACAAGGCTCAGTCCTGGGACCTCTCTTGTTCGGTATATATTTCTCGGAGGTACAGGCCAACACGGAAGGACTGTGGCTGACCAAGTTTGCAGATGACTGCAAACTGGGCACCATAATCGACTCTCCAGCCGACACAAGCATCCTCCAAAAGGGCCTCATAGAAACAGACAACTGGTGCCAGAGCCATGGCCTCAAGCTAAATGCCAAAAAGTGTATAGTCATCCTCTTTGGCAAAAACAAAGTGCCCACAAATTAACACATAGGTGGTAATCCATTAAGTACAGAAGAAGTAATTAGGGACCTGGGGACCCAAGTTGATAGCAATCTCTCATTTGACAACCACGTGGCCAAAGTGGTTAGAAAAACATTTTATATAGCCCACCTAATCATGAAGGGATTCACATCTAGATCACAGGAGGTCATCGTGCCTCTTTACTCATCCCTCATCAGGCCCATAATTGAGTACAATGCCCCTTTTGGGATGTACCTTACCAGACACCTGCAGCAACTGGAAAGACCCCAAAAGTACCTCACCAAGAGGATCAAAGGGCTCAAACAGATGCCATATGCTGCCCGGTTAAAGAAACTCCAGCTCTACTCAGTGGCATACCGCCTGTTCAGAGGCGATCTGTGCCTGACGTATAAAGCCATGTCCAACCCGGAATTAATGGACATGCTGCACCTCAGAAAATCCAAATCCCATCGAGCTACGCTCGAGAGACTTGAACCTCAGCACTGAAATAAATAGGACATGCTGGAGGGACAGATTCATAACCCAGAGGCTCCCTTCACTCTGGAATAAAATCCCAGTCCAGGTTAGGCAGAGTCCCTCATTGACTCTCTTCAAGAGGAATCTTGATGAGTGGATGGGAGATCGTAGGTTTACCCCGGGTATCACTTCTGTGTCACTGTTAGACAGAGGCACAGTATACTAACCTCGAAAAAGGGCATAGCAAAATAAATTTAAAATGGGTGGCGAAAGCCAAACACATTCTGGCTAGGCTTATAAATGCCCTAGGGCAGATAGCCTAGTATGAACCTATGAACCTATTACAGAAAATGATGAAGTTTATATGATGTGGAATCACCTATTATCAACAGTCCAAAAAATACATGCAAGAAAACCAGATGTAGTAATCCATAAAAAAAGACAAAGGTAGCAGTGATTGTTGAAACTGCTACACACAGTTATTACTTTGTTTTATGTACAGAAAGAGACAAAGCCATAAAATACCAGGATTTGCAGGCCAAAATGAGCGTAATGTGGAACAAGGATACCCAGACAGTTCCAAGTTCCAATAGTAGTAGAAGTAATGGGTCTTATAAAAACAAATTTACAGTTGTATTTAGAGATGCTACCAATACATGTAACTCTGTATAAATTGCAGGATGCCATACTGGGCACATTGAGGGTGCTGCAAAGGGCACTTTTGGCTAGCATTAAATATTGAAACAAAACTAATTTCATGAACTTTAATCATACTTTGACTTAGGAATGGGGTTCATTCCTGCCATGGTATTAGAACCCGCCCCCCCAAAACTTGGGGAAATGATCAAGCAGTATTATTTATAATGCTTAATATTAGGGAACCATTTAAAATGTTGGGATCTGCTAGAGTAAGTTGTAAAGCATGCTGACTGAATGGCTGAACAAAAAGAACTTGCATATACTATAAGTCCAAGATGGCTATTTCTGCAAGGTATGATGATCTCAGTGCTAATATATATATGTTTAGGGGTATGGGGGGTGCTTGCCATCTGTAAAAACAATGTTTAAAGGAGAAAAATGCTGTTCAACAATTTTTCTAATTTCTCTTCTCCTGTAATTTCGTTCTTTTTTGTTGTTGTTTGGCATGTTGGAACTCATCATTTGGAGGGCCAACGTTTTAACAGGGAACCTTAATATTATCCTAAAGATGAATCGCCATTTAGCTAGTGTTGTTTTTGGTATTTTCAAAATTATCATACCATTGTGTACAATAGCATATTGTTAGAATAAATAAGAAATCTAAAACATTCTAAGGCTGCTTTCATAATAAGGGGCTGCCATTCCCTGTGCTTCACTACTGCATAGTCTTTCAGGTGAAAACATGTCATGCTGAATGGCCATATATATCGCATGCCTTTCAATATCCTCCAATCCACTCTTACTATCTCTTTCTACCCATTTTTTGCCTGCCTATTCATGGTGTATTCATAGTAAGCTGGAGCTGATTCTCATTTGTGAATAAAAGATGTACTAACTTGCTACTATTTACTTAATCTCACACGTGTGATCTTTATGCATCAAACAAGATAGTAAGTCCGAAGAACAAAATTATTCCACAGCTCTGTCTCTGTGCTAAAATGAAGCACCTTGGTCTCATCTATCAATTCCCTGTCTCACCAGTGAGTTTACTCTCCTCGTCACTCACATATTCTGACCCACCCCAGGATAATCCTGTGTTCCATTACACCCCAACCTTAATTCATGTAAAAAGCTTCTTGTTCAGAGAGTCTTGCTGCATAAAGTTCTAGCACAAAGCCATTTCAAAAGTAAAGGTGTGGAGCATGCTTTTAGAAAGATGTTTGCAAATGTCAGCTTGTCATTAATTTTTACATTCCAGTGAATATCATTTTACATAAAAGCATCTTGTGTTTGGTCCTTTACTTCTGTCTCACATTTCCATGGATTCCCTCGTTCATTTTTTTTCTTGTCATGCATCATATCTCTCCTTCCTTGCCTTCTCTACTATTCTGACAGACCATATAATTTTTGACAGTGGCTTCTGCAAATAAAAAGACTGTGAGAGACTACTGAACTGATCTGGATTTGCTGACTTCTGTTAGTTTTTCTTATAGAAGCACTATTTACTTCATGTTACTACTTGGCATGGGGATGCACACGCATATATATATATATATATATATATATATATATATATATATATATATATATATGGGTCTACCTGAAAACACTGATGCGCTAAAACACCGACAACAAAATCACCAACACCACAAAACACGAAATGTCACATCCCCGACAAACCACAATCCCAACACTCAACAAACAAAACAAATCCCCTGTCCAAAAAGCACACACACAACACAAGCACACCAAAAACCTTACAAACCTACACTGAACCTTACATACACAACTATCTATGCACTAACCTTAACCCAAACCCTAACCCTAAGGTCCGTCACTATGGCACACTCACCTAACCTGCACCCTAACCCTAACTCACTTAACCCGGCCCTATCCCTAACGTCTGTCACTATCACACACTCACCTGACCCGTGCCCTAACCCTAACTCACTTAACCCGCCCCTAACCCTACAGAACGTTGCTATCGCACACTTACCTTACCCACACCCTGATCCTAACGTCCATCCCTATCGCACACTTACCTTTACATGTTGGTGTTCTCAGCATCGGGATTCTCAACTGTCGGTCTTCTCCGTTGTCGATCTTCCGGTGTCGGTGTTTTCATCGTCGGCATTTTGAGATTTCGGTGTTTTCAGGTAGACCTATATATATATATATATATATATATATGTCTATATAAAACTTCTGCAGTAAAAGGATGTATAAAATATAAAATACTGTGCCAGAATAAATGTAGAAGAAGGAAAGTTGGTGCCTCCACTAATGTGTGAGTTAGTTCAGACTAAATTCTAACAATATAAATGAGAATGTGAAAACAGAACAAGTCAAATTTGAATTGTTATCATTAAATAAAGTTACTGAATTATGAGGCTAGTGGTCGGGATTGCCATCAGACTGTAGACTGTTCACATTTTTAACAGTGGTATTTCTAACAAGTGTAATTAGGATTTTTAAATGAGACTATTGCTTTTGGCAATATTTGTGCTTTATTTTGCATAGAAAGATCTAAAAGAAATGTATTTCATCCAGTAAAGAAGGAGAAAGTAAACAAAGATATGCAATCTGTTTATAGAGGGCATAGATGTAATCATTTAAATGGTATTTAAAGACAACGTTTTTAAGATGCCCTTTCTTAAAATCCAGTTTGCTGGTATGCTAATTTTTTATAAGTGTTGCAAAAGATTTCTTTCAGATGTCAGATATAAAATCTACATGGTTGTTCTTTTGCATCTTGAATCTGCATTCCTGTATGCGTATGCTGTAGGGAAGGGATTGAATTTGCATTCCCTTTGATGGTGGGAACTTCAATTACATATATAAACCTTCCTCCCCCTCTGCTGAGGCTGGTTCGGTTAATTTAATATGTAATTCACATTCCTAGATATACTTTTAATTAAACACTAGTCTATAAACCAGCAAATAAAAAAAGCAAGCAGAAGTAGTTGAGCTGACTCCTGACAGTACCTCATTTATCTTAGTCTCTAACAAGACAATAGGAAGTGACAGTAAGCCATTGTTTTCTATGCATTAGGATTTCCTCAAACAAATGCAACTGAAGCGGTTTGTTTTCCAATGACAGCCCAGCATGCACTGCCAGTGGCCAGAGCACTGGCTTGTCTTCATCCAGAGAAGGATTAATCTTTGTGATGATGCAAACAAAACCTAAATCTGAGGTCAAAGTGCGGGTTGCCTTTTGGGATCTGCATTACATTAGTGTCATTTCTGGGTTCCTGACGTTAATCAAAACCAACACCATAAAGCGTTGCTTAGCTAATTTGTGTATTATTGTCAGTGTTATCATTAATTATGTGTTTGTGAGGAAAAAGAGGATTAATGAGATGTCACAGGTAATTTACACTGATCAGACTCCACAGGACATTAAGGAAACACTAGTTGGTAAAATTATAGTATATTCTGGTACTTCACTCCGTTTTGTGGAGGAAATGACTTTAGTTCTAAGAACCACTGCTGTCTATCACTCAGACAGCCTTTTTTAGCTATTGTACTTAAGTTTTGTAGCAGCCATTGATGCTGACAGCATGAACCATTTCTTGAGACAACTACTCAGTCTGAAATGTTTTATCCTATCGCATGCATTTGTTGCAAGTAGTCATATGGAAATATATTCCCCTTTTTATTGTCTCTGCAACATTTATTCTATTTTTTAACTGTGAATGATACAGGTATGCATGCATTTGTGTGTGTGTGTATGTGTGTGTGTGTGTGTGTGTGTGTGTGTGTGTGTGTGTGTATATACACACACACACACACACACACACACACACACACACACACACACACACACACACACACACACACACATGTATATGTGGCAGGTATGTACTTTTTATCAGTACACTTCATTTTGAGGCTTTTAGATCATATTGATATGGCAGCAAGTCATTGTGCCTTTTTCAGTTGCATAATCAGCTTAGGACACTGCTGTAGGGGAAATGCTAAATTAATCAAGGATCAGAACTTCTTTGGTACTTAGGAGTTGGCTAGCCTTTACTTTTATATCAATCTGTCTTACAAGGACAGGGAATGGTTTAGGCAATAGTATTAATTTGTTTATTTACTTTTATGTTCTGATTTGTCCAACCTTGTAGTCTGTTTTGAGGAGAGATCTTATGTTGTATTAATGCAATCTTGGAAAATTTGGCCAGGAATCCAAGGAAATTCCCCTGATTTTTTTTCAATAATTGCCATGTGATCTTTACAATTCACCTAAGCTATAACTAGCTTGGACATCGGTTTAACATCTTATCCCAAGAACATTACCTCAGGGGTGCAGTTACTCCATCAATGCTACACTGCAGTTTCAGTATTCAAACTTGAATTCAATCAGCTGGTGCAGGAAGAGAACCTACAACTTTGTTATCTTCCATCACTACAAGCAAGTATGCAACCCACTGAGTCAGTACCACTGCACTAGGAGGCTTGGTGTAGGAATATGCACTGCTTTGAAGATATCAGGAAATATATCTGTAAGTCTTAAAAAGAAGGAATACATCTTGTAAGTGAGCTTCATTCCTAACCATCCTGAGAGACAGTAGGCCATTATAGAATCAATATGTCACATGAAAACCACAGCTGCAACCAAATAGGCAAGCAAAGCCTTAATGGAGGGTGCCGGTACCCTTCCCTACTATTTGAATAGACAGAACTGTGCTGACATCACATATGAAGCCTGTCTGTATGACTTGAAACAGCGACACATGCTAGTCATAAGGGAGATATTCTTGGCAAATAATTCACATCACAAGGGTTCAGGGACATTTTAAGACAGGCATGAAGAAAAGCTCATATACGTCAGATGTAGAAATATGAAGTTCTGTTCTTCAGACTGCTAGTGCCCAGTTGCAAGGGACTACACCCCATACTGTGGTAGGGTGTAATAAGGTATTCTGAACTAAGATCTTACTGTGACCTCATCAGTGCAAGACAAACACATGAGGAGCTGCTCACTGGCTGCTAGCAATTCACGACTCTGTGAAGAATTCTTGCTGTATTGTGGGAGGGGCCAAGACAGCATAATATTAAACCTAAAATACCTCCTCTAATTCAATATATTTGCAGAATCAAGGAATATAATAGCAACATATAAAGTGGTTGGTATAATTAACTTGCACAATCCTGGAGACAATCTTAAAGAAAGAAAGAAACATTTGTTATACTTTCATAACAAAATAAGAATTATGGGTATTTGTTGTACTCTTTAGACTTGAAGGGATTTATTGGTCTGTTTTTTATTCCCAGATATACCACACACAAAAGGATCTGTTACATATATCATTGCTGCTTCATGATGGTAATGTAACATTACAATTTAGGATAATCTCAATAAAGAGATCTACTCCTTAGTCAATGATACAGCTGTTATTATAAGCCTGATGCTAACAACCTATGCTTTATCTGCCCAGTACAGATTTTGGTTTCACAGAGACATCTGACCAGTATTAAAGGTTGTATTTTCTTTAGCAATTCTGTAACTGTCTGCAGAATTCAGGAGCAAACAGAGTAACTACCAGGAGGGTGATATTTCTGAACAGATCTCCATCATCCTCATCATCTCATTCTGTCACACTTACAAATGATGTTCAAAAGCTAATTCATTTTAATTCAAATTCTTGTCATCGTCTTTTGCTGCCCCTGCATCTATCTACTATATGGCCGATTGACATTCCCCTAACCATGCAAAAGCTGATCATTGTATGGCAGTCATCCAGGCAGCCATCAGGATTTTTTTATGCACAATTATTCAGAAGATTTCAAAGTGTGGGTGTTTAATGAGGCAGTGCAAGGGCTT
The DNA here is from genome assembly GCF_019279795.1 of Protopterus annectens. NCBI lineage: Eukaryota > Metazoa > Chordata > Ceratodontiformes > Protopteridae > Protopterus > Protopterus annectens. The sequence goes on from NC_056737.1 coordinate 246,772,492, forward strand.
GTTTCCTACTTCTGTTACATCTCCCTTGAAGGCAGATTCCTCAACAGATACACTTACCTAATTTTAGCCCCTGAAAAAGACAATTATCTCAACCTTTTAATTCCCCTCCCTCAACACCTGGCTCCTTCCTGTTATTCCTAACCTGTCCTGGTTGTCTCCTCCAGCTCTCCGCCACTAATCAACCTGGGTTGGATGAGCTGTTATCAAAGCTTCATATAACTTTATGTCATGGAGTCAGGAAATGGCTTACCTTTTCTGAATAGTCTCTCAAAATTGAGAAAGAGTGCACCATTCTGGGAGGAAATTTAAAAGGGAGCAGGAAAGTGGAGACAAATCAGAAGGAGCAAAGTAAAGCAGAAGATGACAGACAGGACAACATTGTGTTGAAGAAGACAAGAGAATGGCATTAGAAGGCAATTCAAAAAGGGCCCAAAACGGCTATTTTCTAAGCTGAAAGGTCTGCGTGCAAGTGCATTCTAACCCGACAACAAATGCAGTGACAGAGAATAAGTTTCAGGATAGAAATACTTGCATGTGCTTGACAGGGGCTTAGCAAACTTTTATAATACATTGCCTCCCACCCCTCGCAAAAGTAGCCCCCAAAACCCAGACTGTGAATGTTGCTTGCCATAATACCTTTTTACCTCTTCAGTGGTAGCAAATTAAAAAAAAAAAACTCTTGAAATTACAGAATTAATAAAAAAAGACAAAGATAATTAAGCTATTTTGAAAAAAAATAAATCATTCAAGAAACCAGTGTTCTGAACAAATGTAATTATTTAATTTCTAGCACATCTCATTGTTCAACATCCATTGTTTTAATTGTTTGCCAGTGACATCATACAGATTAAGATCTTCAATGTAAATGTGCTGGGGACCACAACACATAATATGAGAGTATATATCACATGATTCATCAGACCTCATTCCAATGAAAGTAACTCACCAATCCCAAATCACCAAATAAACAATACGATACAAGCACAATGTTTCTTAAAGGGACAAACCTTTGTTCACCCTGATATCCTCCATCTCTGAATATACTAACTTTAGAAACTCTTCCCGTTGAGAAAAAAAAAAAAAAGAAAAGAAATTATATAACATTTTTAACATGAAAATGACTTAATGATTCTGGTTTGTTTGAAACTCTTCTTGAGAAAAAAAATGGATTTCAAATAGGGATACCATTCTAGGCAAAGGAGGGAGAGGAGATTTTCTTGTAGAGGAAAGTGAGTTATCTAAAGACAGCCCTTTTCTGACATTCACTAATTCCAAATTCCAATGACAAAATCAGGCAAGCCAGGCATACTACAAATAGTAAATATGTTGGTGTGTACATACACATGCATGAATTTATTAACATATACTGGCTGGTATGTACAAACTGCTGCTCACTATTCAGTGGAAGCCCAGGGAGGAAATTTCAAATAGGATTACAATAGTAACATAAGGATAAAGACGACAAGTACAAATATATCCAGTAAAAAAATACACAGAATATGTGGCGACCCCTAACCGGGATAAGACGAAAGGAGATAATGATGATCAAACACAAGCATAATTTATTTAATTTTTATTTATTTACTTGTTTATAGGGAGAGTGAACTGGCCATTTGTTGACCCTATTTAGTCATGTACATTACACTACAAGGGCAAGATAAATTTTATATATAATATATAGAGAAATTTCAGAATAGCAATCAAACAGCACACTTTTGGAAGGCATAAGGAAACCAAAATACTTAGAGAAAATTCACCCAGTGTAAGACAGAAAACACACATCCACACTCACGCAAGCATGCACACACACACACACACACACACACACACACACACACACACACACACACACACACACACACACACACACACACACACACACACACACTAAAGTCAGAACTGAATCCTGGCACTATGAATCAGCAATTTTAAACAATGAGTCCTTGCACGACACAAACTGCATAAGCTACAAGCATTTACACAGAGACAATATTAACTGCTGTTGTTCACAATATTACATATACTTGAATTAGAAAGGCAAAAAGGTTGTGTAAATTTATACTGTACGAAAATATATGGTATGTGTCATGTGTTGTCACAGCATGCACATTGTATAGAAAAAAACAAGTGAAAAATGTAAACAAAGGGATAAAGGTTCATTTTGATATATATATATATATATATATATATATATATATATATATATATATATATATATATATATATATACTTAACTGTATTTGTTTGTAATAGAAACTTACAATATCCTTAGTGGTAAGAGAATGGAGAGCAAGACTTGCACAGATGTTAAGATGCCTCATGTACAAAGTAAACAGAGGATAAAGAAGCATGTAACAGTGGAAATAAACAAAGATGAAGAGGTAAGGAAAACAGAGTACAGACAAAGGGATTAGCAGTGGATGGGGAGTACAAAGGTGGGATGCAGAGGAAATGGCATACAAAGATAAAGATTAGCACTTAGAAGTAAACAAGTACAGCCAGACTAGCCAGAGGTTGTTAATGGATGACTGAATAATGAGACAACTGTGGAACATCAAGCTGAAAGGCAGAGGTGAAGCAAAATATGTATGTGTCCTCTTCAAGTAATGCCACACTTGTGAAAAAATTTGCATTAAAAATGAAGCTACTCTGGTTTCAATAATGACTGACATCTGTGAGTAAATGGCAACAGGTGGATTATTACATTTGTAGATATAATACAGGAAGATTGCCAAATTCCGGTAATAACGGCCACACAGGTAAAAAACGCACTCTCCAAAGCTAAGAATACAGCATCCATGGGACCAGATGACATCCCGGGCTGTGTACTACATGAACTAGAATATGAACTGGCACCTCACCTAAAGTGACATGTTTAATCATAGCCTCACCTCATGTTTTGTGCCCACTGAGTGGCGCAGAGCTACAGTTATCCCACTCCACAAGGGGGGATCCACAATGGATCCCGGAAACTACTGTCCCATCTGTCTGACAAGGCTTATCTGCAAGGCCATGGAGCGTATTATCATGGAACTTATAAACAAAGACATTGGCAACCTTCAAACACTGGACCCCACTCAGTTTGTGTTCGTGAAGGGCCGATCTTGTCTCCTGAACCTGATTGACTTTTTCGAATCAGTCTCCAGCGCCATGGACAAGGGTAAGGTGGTCCACATTGCCAAGGCCTTTGACACCATCCCCCACTCTGGAATCATAGATAAACTTACTAAGCTGGGCATTAATCCCTACATCACCCACTGGGTTGCTAACTGGCTTACTGATAGAACCCACACTGTAAAAGTAGCCAACTCCAAATCCAGCTCCAGATAAGTCACAAGTGGAGTACCTCAGGGTTCAGTCCTGGGACCGCTCTTGTTTGGCATCTACTGCTCTGAAGTACAGGCCAACACTAAGGGACTCTGGCTAACAAAGTTCACAGATGACTGCAAACTGGGAGCCATTACTGAATCCTAAAATGATGTGGATACTCTACAAAAGGGCCTTACAGAAACAGATGCTTGGTTCCAGAGCCATGGGCTCAAGCTCAATGCCAAGAAATGTATAGTTATTCCCTTTGGGAAAAAACATGTATCTGTGAATTACCATATAGGTGGCAGTACACTAAACACCGAAAGTGTGATAAGAGACTTAGGGACACAGGTGGACAGTGGTCTCACCTTTGATAACAACATCGCCACAACAGTCAGGAAATCCTTCTATGTGGCACACCTCATCACTAAGGGCTTTTCATCCAGAAAAAAGGAGGTCATTGTCCTACTGTACTCATCCCTCATTAGACCCATTATAGAATACAATGCCCCATTTGGTATGTACCTCTCAAGACATCTGCAACAACTGGAAAGGCTGCAGAAATACCTCACTAAAAGAATCACAGGCCTAAAGTAGATGCCCTGCGCTGACTGCCTTAAAAAACTCCAGCTATACTCTGTCGCATATTGTCTACTCAGAAGCGATCTCTGCTTAACATACAAGGCCATGTCAAACCCAGAGCTGTTGGACATGCTACACTTAAAGAAATCCCAATCCCTCAGAGCCACACGGTCCAGGGATCTAAACCTTGTCATCACAATAAACAAAACATGCTGGAGGGATAGGTTCCTGACCCAGAGACTCCCCAGACTCTGGAATAGATTGCCCATACATGTCAAGCAGAGTGCCTCTTTGGCCCTCTTCAAAAGGAACCTTGACGATTGGATGGGAGAAAGGCAATTCACCCCAGGGATCATGTCAGTCACCCTGCTATACAGGGTTCCAGGGAAGTAAATAGTGTGGGAAGAAATAGCCAGGGAATTGTTATGGCTAGGCTTGTATAGGCCCTAGGGCTGATAGCCTAGTATCAACCTATGAACCTATGAACCTATAAAAACTGAGAAAAAGAAAAACATCACTGACATTACTTTTCGAAAGGGGATTTATTTAGTTACATTTTTTAGCTGGGAAACCCATTTTCTCTAGAGACCCTCTATGAATAACACATCTCATGGCTATCTGCCCTAAGGCATTTATAGCCTAGCCAAATTTGTGGCTTCACCACCCCCCTATGATAAAAAAAATGCTGTGCAGTTTTTTGTGCCCTTGTGTCAGCAGTGACACAGAGATGATTCAGGGTAAACCTCGATCTCTCCCATCACAGGGTCTAGATTTCTCTTGAAATCTATCCCTCCAGCATGTCCTATTTATATCCGTGCTAAGATTTAAGTCGCTTGCTCTAGTGGTTTTGGTGGGAGCATGTCCATTAATTCGGGTTGGACATGGCCTTGTATGTCAGGCACATGTCACCTCTGAGCAGATTTCTTCAATCTGGCAGCATTTATCCTTTTGGTGAGGAACGATCATTGGTCTGATAAGTGAAGCTTCATGATCAGGTGGGCGTCAAAGGCCACTGTCAACCTGGGTCCCCAGGTCCCTGAATAACCTCTTCTGTGCTTGGTGGCCACCCCACCTATATGGCGTAGGTTACCTTATTTTTTTTTTTTTTACCGAATTATATGTTTTTTTTATTTTTGCTTCAGGCCATGGCTCTGGCACCTATCTGTTTCCGTGTCATCCTCTATCTGAAGATATCCGTCGTCCACTGCACATTCCACTATGGGTTTGTGGGACACCACTTGTGACTGAAGGTAGGCTGTATGGACTGCCTTTCCCTCATCAATGGCCAAACATAAAGAAATCTTAAGACATACTGTGGAGTAATAATAAAACAAATAAAGATTACAACTGAAAAAAAATGTGAAGTAGTCAACAATTTAAACTAGACAAAGAAAAACCTAAGCTAGCAGCAGTAGAAAAGCTCTTAACAACAGACCATGTCCATAACCCAGCTTGACAGTGCATGTTAATAGCACATCTGTTATTCATTAATGGGAGGAAAACACAGTTAATATATTTTTATACAGGAATACTTTCTATGAAACAGGAGCTTGATTTGTGCAGTAATAGCTGCAGGCCAATATTAATGGAAGTTAATATATGTGAGATCATTTCAGTAAGGAGAATATATATCATCTTTATAAGTGTAACCACATAATAATTAAGATTTATGATTATTATACATTTCATATAGTAATATATATAGTCATACAGGACGTTAATCAAAGGCACTTAGCAAAGGTAAGACAGAAGCAGAGATTCTGAGTAAAGTATAGTCTGCAGTATTAAAGGGCCATGCAGGTGTGAGAACATCACTCAACTACAATCCATCTGTTTACAAAGTCTTTTTTTAGTTCATGCCAAGGTTCTTTGATTTTGATGATGTACCTTAGATTAGAGACGGCTGATTCCAAGGTTCACAACATACACTAAGTAACATGTATTGCCATATTTGTTTTTAGATAAATGGACAGAAATAAGTCTACCAAATGGTAATCTGAGGTCTCCAGGGGTGGTATACCATATGGAGGGGCAATCTGATGTAAAGAGAATTTTGGAAATGAATTTCAACTGAGTCAGAGCCAGATGGTTGAAAACTATGGTAAATGAAACAGTGTAAGACAGAGACAGAGTATTCACTGTAGCCAGACAGCCCAACAGTGAAGTGGGCAGTTTTGTTATAGACCTGCTCTAGTTTTTGGGAAGGTAGTGAGAGACGGAAAACATGTAAGAAGATACACAGCATATAACAATGAAGTAAGAAAGTGCATTGCAGCAACAGTGACATAAGATGACATAGGGAGAAAAAAAATGCTTGGGCAAACCTACCCTGTTTTTGGTTTGACACTGTAATTGGATCTGAGATATGTTGTATCAAATTTTAATTAATTACCAATCACACATCCCTATCAGTTTGAGCCAGTGTCTCATACTTTAGGACATACAGTCAGGATCCAGAGGCAGAAAACATGTTAAGATACTAACAGAGAATTCGGAAGTTCGATCCACTGAACTGACTTTAAGGCACCAGTGGCCAATGGCTGATAGACTGCGGACCAGATGAATTCTGTGTAATTTTATTATATAATTGTTACAGCAACTTTAATGAAGATATTGTGAGTTTAATGGTATGAAGCACAGAGTAGAGAAGGAAGAAGGAATACTTTTGCTAAATGTTTTAATTTTATAATGCATGCACACTTTTTTTAATAGTCACTGCAATGTACTGTTAGTTTGGATATCTCACTTTCAAGTTTTTTATTAAACAGGACACTATTATTTATTTATTTATTATTTATTATTGTTTGTTAACCGGGTTAGTCCAGCTGGGCTTGTAACCCATTTTCATTGGAGACCTGAGGAGAAAAGCTCTGGTACATAGAACAAAATGCAGAAATTTGCAACATTACAATATATATAAAGTACAGAAATTTGCAACGTTACAAACATACAAAAAGCTCCGGTACATAATATAAAATGCAGACATTTGTAACATTACAAAAATATATAAAGTACAGAAATTTGCAAAGTTACAAACATACAGAAAGCTCCGGTACATAATATAAAATGCAGACATTTGTAACATTACAAAAATATATAAAGTACAGAAATTTGCAAAGTTACAAACATACAAAAAGCTCCGGTACATAATATAAAATGCAGACATTTATAACATTACAAAAATATATAAAGTACAGAAATTTGCGAAACTTACAAACATATAAAAGACAGAATTACAGAAAGTTGACACACTACTAGTAGATAATGTGAGTTATATATGTCATAGTTAGTCTGTACAGGAATAACAGTTTTACAATAGTCTATACACTGTTTTGCAATGAAGAGGATGTCGGTTGGGAATATGAGTAAGATAAGCCAGAGGCTCGCATGCAAAAATTTTGAAAAGATGTACAGACAAAGGCCTATGACATTTTGTTAAGATGACTGTATGTTCTAAAACTTAGTTGCCTGTACCACCATGCTTTCATTCTTATCTAGAGATGTGAAAGTCAGCTGTTGTGCTTTGCATCCTAAACAATATTACCATATTTTTCCTGTGTATTAAACTGAGGAGCAGTATTAAAGAGACATAGATAAAGGTCATCAAAGTTCTTCTGCACATCACATTGAGCTAAATTAGAAGCCAGACAAAAGATAATACATTCATCTGCATGTCACTAATCCAGATACACCACAGCATTCTGGCATCTTATTTAAAAAAATCATAAATAGCAGTGAGCCAAACAGATCACTGTAGAGAACCAATGATGACTGGTGTAGGGGATACAATGTAATTTTGCATATCTGACAGATTGATGTCTGCCTGATAGATAGCCAGAGAACTATTGCACTAAATTCCTTGAAAATCCAGCTTCCTTCTGCTCACCTAAAAAGAGGTGGTGGGCAATAGCATTTAAAGAAACGATATAAAGATGACTCCTTATACACTTTTGAGTGCATACTTGCCATGCTAAGTAAAACAGAATGTTTACATACATTTGCCTGGCTTATGCTTTGGGTGACCCTGCACAGTGATACTGCAGTGATGTGAAAAATCAGCTAGATAATATAGGGAGGAGAGCAAAAAAAGAATACAGAACTGCATAAATAGCCACTGTGGATCCTAATCCATTGGTTGGGCACCATTTGGTATACACATGTCTCATACTCTTGTTAGAGTAGTGCAAATAAAATGAACAAGCTCAGTTAGAAGAGACACCATTTAAGCAAAGTAGGAAGAATTAATCCTGCAATAAATGTCAGCTTTATAGTGCAGGGGGATGAAGCCCTGACGGAGACCCTGATGACCCAAAGAAGGCAGCTGGGGAGGGTAGCCATGAGTGTCCAGTGCTGGCTCACCATCTTAACTGGAGGTAGGCATCTTAGCATGCATTGGCAAGGGCCAAAATAGTCACATGCATAAAGCTATTTGCTACATACTAGCTCTTTGTGTAATGCCTGTACATTACAGCATGCATTAGCTATCAGAACAGAACTGTGGGATAATACAGATGTAAATCTGAATCAGGACAAGATTAAGGGTAATAGGAAATTCCCATATGCTGTGTATCATGGATGATGTGAAAAACAGGGAAAAGAGTTTCTCTGAGTAGTACAATGGCCTGGGAATAACTAGGGTCCACCTTTCAACTTGAGCAGCGTTGGACTGGAGGGCAGGTAAAGCCAGACCCACAGACTTCTACACCTGCAAAATAGTTGATGGAAGGTTACAGAGTACAGGAACAAAGAACCTCCATAGTTACCTGGATGATGGTCTCATCCTGTCATCTTTTGCCTTTGCCAGAGGTTTATTAGTGGTGACTGTAATGTGGGAATGAATTAATAGGTAAAGAGGGAAAAAGCACCTAACCCCCCCCCCACACGTTTATGAATACACTAATTTAAAACTGGAGGAGACAATACATAACATTTTAGATTACAGGTCCAGATATAAGTACTTGAAGCTATTTTCTTTTTGCTATAGACACTTTAGGAGCAAATTAATACTGACATATAAAATATTTGAAGATCCTGTTCTACAACTACTGTAGTCTACAATTTTACAATGACTTACAGACAATACAACATGAAATTTGTGACAAAATTAGGAAGGTCCAGGGGTAGAAATCTATATGTCATAGTTAAAATTATTAAATTGTGGAGTAATATCCCAGTTCATATTAGACAATATAGAAATCTGGAGAGTTTAAAACTAATTTAGACATATGGGGCAGTGATAAAGTTTCTGAACCTTTACTTAAGGAATCAGTGTTCCTTGATGTCCATGAAGCCTGAACGCTGTGGCTGAATTTATTAACTTATATAAGAGAAAGAGTTAACATCATTTCGTCATTTTTTAGTGCTAGCATTATGAATGAAAGGCACTTTTATTTATTTTAATTTTACTGAGTGAGCAGCTGGAAACTCGATAGCATTCGCCTTGTGTTTATATCACGTTATCAAAAGATGAAAATAGCGAACGCTATTTCATCGGCCCCAAAACATCTAAACATGAAAATATCGAACATTCAGAACAGCAAATTTCTTCCCATGGAAAAAATTTGCTGTTCCGAAACACATACACACAACACAAGCACATCAAACAAACAGCAACCACACACATACACTTAAATTCCTACATCTAACACTACACCAAACTAAACATACACTACTCAAACCCTAACCCTAAGGTCTGTCACTATCGCACACTCACCTAACCCGCACCCTAACCCTAACTCACTTAAACCACCCCAACCCTAAAGTCTGTCACTATCGCACACACGCCTAATCTGTGCCCTAACCCTAACTCACTTAATCCACCCCTAACGTACAAACAATCGCACACTTATCTGAATCCAACCCGTAACTTTCCACCACAGCACTAAGAATAGCGAAGCCACAGAAACGGCCAACCAAATTCTTTCCCAAGGAAAGAATTCACTGTTCTGCAGCTTCGCTATTCTTAGCATTCGCTGAATAGTGTTCGATATCAGAACATTTGAAGTTTTAATACTTCGATGTTCTGATATAGACCCTTTGCCTTTGTGCATGGATATGGGAACCACTCCAAATTTCTGTAAGTTGCAGAGTAGTAAGGTCATCTCAAATTAAAGTGAGATGATGCTAAGTAGAAGGAGAAGGAGAGAAAAGGAGGACAGAACATCTAAGTGAACAAACAATAGTGAGATAAGAAAGTAAGATGACAGGTTAAGAAAAAAAAGAGTCTTCTGAGCGAACAAACAATGATGAGATAAGAAAGTAAGATGGCAGGTCAAGAAAAAAGGAGTCTAGTGTGCAGCTGTTAGGGTGACGGGAACAGTCCCTGAAGCAGCTTCACTAATGTGCAGTCAGTGCAGGCAGGTGAACAGAGATATGGCAATTTTATTAATTTATTTGCTTTTGTTTGCAGGAAAGTCTGTCTGGGAAATGAAATGCTCATTTTTAATGGACGCCCAGGGAGAAAAGCACCAAAACAAGAATAGAAATACATTTTTGACAATTCAAAATAAAAAAGGGGTCAGCAACCATATTTACAAAGTATTTCAAAGCCAAGGGTCAGCAAACATTATTCATTGCTTAATCAGGATGGACATGTTAAGCAGCATCAGACATTAGTGTAGAATATCTCCAACGGTAGCTTACTTCAAGGTATGAGAGCCTTTTTCAGGAAACCAACGCAGACTGCAGGGAAATGCACTACAGAGTAAGAAACAAAAGAGTGATGCTGGGCATTTTGAGACATTGTAGTATAACTGAGAAAAGGTAAAGGATGCCTAGAACACAATAACTAAGCTGGAAACAGATGACGGAATTCCTAGGTACAGAGCTAGTAAGTATAAGGATAAAAGGATCATAGGAGGTTACTAGGCTCATGGCCCTGGGGTCTTTTCAAGCTTAGCCAAGATATTATCCCCAAAAAAGAAACCTCAATTCAGCACCTGTTACCCATGTCAATGAGACACACAGGTGGAACCCCTGGGACAAATTTGTGGTTTCTCATCCATTCTTTAAGGTTGCGCTTAAAGAGTGTCAGTGACGTACTCTGTTTGATGTGTATGGGGAGCTTATTCCAGAGACAGGCCAGCCTCTGGGAGACAAACCTGTCTCTCCAGCAGGTTTTGTTAATGTCGGGTATTAGATTTAGGCCTTTTGATTGGGTAATGCGGGAGGAGTTAGACATATGTAGCATCTCTAGTAGGACAGGGTACGAGATTGCCTTGTAGGTGAGACACAGATCACCTCTGTGCAATCTGTACAATACTGAGTAGAGTGTTGAAGGCCATGGATTCTCTTTGTGATGCATTTCTGTGGCCTTTCCAGCTGATGCAGGTGTTTGGAGAGGTACATACCAAATGGGCATTGTATTCAATTATTGGCCTAATGAGAGAGGAGTACAGAGAGGTAATAACCTCCTTCTTTCTGGATGCAATACCTGTACTTATGAGATGAACCAGATAAAAGGCTTTTCTGACCACTGCCACTATGTGATGGTCAGATGTGAGATTGTTGTCAACCTATGTACCCAGGTCTATTGCCACAGGTTGCCGTTGATGTAGTAATCAGTAGGTGCCATGTTTTTGCTGAATGGTATGATAATACATTTTTTTGCATTTAACTTGATGATGACTTTGGCACCAGTCATTTGTTGCTGTGAGACCCTCTTGTAGTATGTTAACATCATTTGGGGAGTCAATAACAGCACCCAATTTGCAGTCATCCTCAAACCTGGTTGGCCCCAGGCCTTTTGTCATTGCCGTCATTGCCTGGATCACAGAAGGCAGACACACGACAAAATAAATACAAGCAGGCTGAAGAAAGCAGTGTAGCTCGGAGAAGAGAACACAGTAAGTGATAAGGTAAGGTACTCAGGGTGTAAGGTAAGGGTTTGCCTTGAGGAGCTTTGGGTTAAAAGGAATGAACAAGGACACAGTCAGACATATAAGCCCAGGCCTGGTTACTGTAGGTCTTAGAACTACATGCATGCATTAATTAATGTTTAAAGGACAGTAACTGCAACACATACCTTGTTGCAAACCATTGCAAACCATGTCTCTGTACTGCTCAATGGTCAGCAGGAAGAAAAGAGAACAGGTTTTACAGACTCAGTGAAAGCAACATACACAAATACTTGTGTAGTGAAAACGTGTAAAAACATTGATTTCTTTACCGTCCAACAAAATTCTTTAAATTATTGCAGAGGTGGTATTGAAACAGTAGCATCAATTCATTCATATCTTTTGTGCTACCCTGAGCAGTGCCAGTAGGAATACGGCAGGAGAAGTGAAAGAAACAGTGGAGAGTCTCATATATATTGCTTATTCAGGAGCTGATGGTGGGTATTCATCCACTCACAACTAAGCAGATAAAAGATAGGTTCATAGGTGAATACAAGGCTAAATGACCTAAAGGGCCATTTTAAACCTAGCCAATAACCTGCAGTCAGAATCATAATTTTTATCTTGAGTCTATGAGGTGAAGAACTTAACCATTGTGCCAAGCCCACACAATGTATAACACCTACTTTCTATTCTATTGAAAAGCCATATCAATGAGCATGACATGTGTGTGTGTGTGTGTGTGTGTGTGTTGTGGGGTTAACTGTATGTACTGCTGAAAAAAATCTAAAACTTAACATGTAAGAAATATTTTATTTTTAAACTAAAATGCAACTTATGAGTTTGCTGGGGGGTGGGGGGTGGGGTTGGTTTGAGTTACTGCTTGTGTGGAAGTTTGCACGCAATTCCAAAAAATTCTGGATACACTTTTGGATCTAGAGTCTGTGTGAGAATGATGACATAGGAGTTAAGATGGTACTGGACTGGATAGTCTGGCAAACAGTGCAATAAAGGAATGGAGAGGACTGAACATCAGAAGGACAGGAGGCTGGATGGGGTGATGGGGTGAAGGGGTAAGGAATAGTAGAAGGATTCCAGGTGAGGGTTAGTAGATAATGAGCAGTAATAGTCAGAGGACAGGGGGAGACAATATGGGGAATGGGGGTAAGTACTGAAGGGAATGTAAAATGATAAGGACAGGTAATGAGCCAGTCAAAAAAGGCAGAACAGTAGAAGAAAAGGAAATGATAAAAGAGGAAAACCAAAAGTAACTCATAAGTAAAAATGTTAGTGGATAACAAGAGCTCAGTAACACCTTTGTGGGCTGAGGAAATGATAAAAGAGAGAAAACCAAAAATGACTCATGGGTAACAATATTAGTAGATAAGGGGTGCTCAGTAACACCTGATGATATAAGTGGGAGAGACAGTTGAGTAGATGATTTGAAAAACATATACTGCTGTCATGGTGTTACACAGCAATGTCAGGTCACTTAAAATATCAGTCAGTATTTCTTCAGGGCTCATTGCAATAATATTATTTGTTACATAAATACATTGGACCAGGGTAGTGCTACTGAATGCGAAAAGGGGTAATAGTTTCTATGTTATTTACTAAGGGTATTTGATTCTCAGGTAGACAGTGTGACTGTGTACACAGTTTGCTTACTCTGGACAAAGTTATCAGACTGATCACTGTGTTATATTCTAGGACTGAGTGCCAGTGGTGATAAGGAAGTTTTCCTTACTACTGTGTTAGCATGGAGTTAGTATATTTAGAAATGTGGGAGTGGGGGGGGGGGCAAATGAGGAAAGCTTGCCACCAACACAAGCACAAATAATAAGTTGGTCAGAAACAGGCTCAAGGGATGGGCAGGGACAGTATGGGGTATTCCTTATTCCTTTATGCAAGGTGGTTTGACAGAATATAAAGATAAACATTAACCGATGAGATAAATTGGAAGGGTTCAAGCAAATGAAACTGGTTGGAATGAAGAAAGGAAGAATTTTTACTCTCATTCTCTGATCAGAGGATGGAATGAAGTGTTTACTGATCAGAATGCCCGTAGTCAATATTAACAAAGCAGCATCAGCATGGCCCAAAATCATCAAAGGAAAAGAAAGAAAGAGGGTCTCAATGGCCAGGGATTATAGGGTTCTGACAAAAGAAAGACAGGTGGGTTGATCTGCAAGTGTCTGGGAAGTTGGGGCAAAAGAAAGAAAAAGAGTACCATAAAGGAAATGGTCTGAGAAGGTACTAGAAAAACATTAGGGAGACTGTCACAGCAAACTGGGAAAAATGTCAGTCTGGTTCAGTATGAAGGTGGAAAAGCCCTAAAGGATAAGAAAAATAAAGTAGATGGACAGAAGAGATGAGGAGGATGATAATGTGAGAAATATGTAATGAACAAGCACTGGGCATCAACGTGTGTTAAGGCGAAAACAAAGGAGAGGGAAATGGAGATATGTCAGCGACAGGTGTTAAGGGACAGAAGGAAGATGGAGGGAATGTTGAAACAGCTTGGCAAGGTAGAAACATAAGTTCATGAGAATTCTAAATACATGTTTTGCATTAGTCTTCTTCATAGAAACATATGGGGGAGCACACGTTTTGGCAGATGAAAGAAAATGAATGTGGAAGTAAGGAGAAAAGATGTGGCACTGAAAGATGATAAAGCCAAAGAGAGCAGACTGCGTCCCATTACTGCTAAAGTTTTGTTTAAATCTCTTGAAAACACTTCAACAATTTTACAAAGGAGAGGCTGGTCCTACAAATCAGAGGCAGGCAGGGAGCGGTGGTTTCCATCTACATAAGTGGATCAGGAAGCAACTCAGATAACTAGTTACCAGTGAGCCTGACTTGAATTGAAGGTACAATTATGGTGGAGTGCTAAATTTAAGGCTTGCCATGTAACAAAATATCTTGATCTGCAAATTCCAGCTTGGATTCACAAGAGGTGGATCCAGTCAGACCCTGTTAGACAAAAATGAGCCACTATTTTATATAGTTTATAAGGGTGGTGCACAGAAACCATCTATTTGGATGGAATTTACCTGATGTAAGCAAAGTCTTTGATTATGTCCTGTACATAAGCTCATTGCTATAATGATGGGGTGGAAATCAAATTATGTGCAGTGGTAGAAATGTGGTTGGACAAAAGGAAATGGAGGTTGCTAGTTATCGGGAGGATTTGGAGAAGGCAATAAAAGTGAAAATGGTATCCCACAGGGATCAGCCTTGGGTCCATGCTTCTGTTTTCGGACCTCAAATGGAGCATGGCATGGAAAGCTGGATCAGTAAATTTATTGATGACATCAGTGTTGGAACTATAGTATCAGGTTTTGGTAAAACTGGACCTAAGGAGAGGGAACAACTTGCTTTAGGGGTGTCATTTCACTTGATCACTTAAATTGCATGGTGCTACACATAGCAAATGGCAATCCAGTGACCCATGTCCTTTACTGAGTTTACTGGCAACACCAATCTACTTTCAAATTAATACTTTTTTTTGCTGCTGATGCCTCTAAGGATCCTAAAAATGTCCTGAGGGGACTTTCTTTCTTACATTCAGTTGGGAATTTTTTTCACTTTAAGCCTAACCCAAATTGCTTTCTTTCTCCAAGGAGTGTGTCCAGACAACCTCCATTGGATTGTGCAATAGTCAGAGTGTGCCAATCTACTCCTGACTTCCATGGGAGCTGTAGTTAGCAAGCTGCCCCACTGCATGGCTGTAGGACATTATGAAGAACTTCCAGGCCTTTGCCAGAAGGCTCCAGTTACTTTGTTTGTGCATGCAGACACCTCCCTTCCCACCTTTGATGAGCATGCCCATCATCCCTGCCACTCCATTAGTCACATAAGGTCTTAATCAAACCCAGGTCGACTGGGCTGTAGTCAGTGACTTTATCCCTCTATACCACTAGAGTGGCTAATTCGCCACATGAAATTTGCCCCAGTCCTCATTTGAGGTATCTCACTGCAAACTCCACTCCACCTAAAGCTTCCTTTATATACCAAACCTCACACCTGCTTTGCTGATATTTTTGCTTTCCATTTCATTCATAAAGTATTGAAAAAACTGCCAAGTTTCACTGATCCACTTAAATCCATAAATAATTTTATGAATCCCAGCTCTACGAATAACAAGTATTAATAATAATACTTCTTTAAGCTTAGTTAAGACCTTGGGCAGAATGTCGTGTCATCAGTTATTAATGAAATTTGGAATATTTTCTACTAGTTTCTCCCTCTCCTTATTCTCTCTCTCTTTCTTTGGAAAAATGACCACATTTACCCCCTCTAGAAATGTAATATATCCCTGTTTATCCCCTCCATTTGTTAAACATCCTCTCCAATTCATTTCCAGCCTCTTTTATGACAGCCTTATACTTGCTGAATTCTTCCTTCTTCTTACCGTTTATTTCCCTAACTCATCCTCACTAATGCACCCTCTGAAAGTCCCATTTCCACCACAGATTCAATTCTCTATTCCCACAAACAGCTCCTTATCTCTTCAGTTTCTCTGTCACCTCATATCATCCTTTTATACAACCTTTTGGAAATGTATGCTGTAATGTTCACTTTGCTTCCTTTCAACTTTAGTTGTCCTTCTCTTTCCTTTAATCCTTTTGTCAATTAAACCCCTTTCTGTTCTTGATTTGTATTTATGAGTAACCTGCCCATCTTTTCTTCCCTCATGAAGTATTAGCCATCTTTTTGATTACTTGTTGTGCCTTCTCTGTATCATTTTTTACTTCTCAGTCTGAAGCCAAAATTGGTTCTTTCACATTACGTCTCATCATGCCCTCCTTCACTTTGCTTTCACTTCTCTGCCTTTTTTTCTCCTTCATTGTCACTATTTTACCATATTTCTCTCTTTCTCTTCTCTCTGTTTATCCCCATCAGTTCCTTCACAGCCTGTTCAATCAATATCACACTTATTTGCCTCTAAACAATGCCCTTTCATTTTCCACCCTCATAGTGACTCAGTCCTTATCACTAAATGAGCGCAACTTATTACCCATCATTCCCTGAGCTCTACTTCTTTCAGCTTCCTACCTATCTCTCTTTCTCTCTCTTTTCTAGAACTTTATTAAGCCTACTCACCAGATTCTTCTTGTTTCTGAAAAGGTAAATTTTCTTTTCTGTGCATTCCTTTATCTCCACATTTCTCTTTTTCACTTCTCTTTAGTGACATGACTTATCCTAATGCCACTTCTGTTATGCTTTCCCTTCCAAACAACCTGCTCAACCTGCCTTTCCTTGTTAGATTAAAATGTTCTTCCTGTATTCTCAGTTGGATGTTTGTTCATCTTCTGTCTTTCCCTAATATCTCTTTAAAGAAACACCTCCATAGTTTCATAGTTTCATAGTTTAGTACTAGGCTATCTGCCCTGGGGCATTTATAAGCCTAGCCCTAGTGATGTGGCTTTCGCCACCCCATGTAGTGGTACTAGAGTGTACAGAATAGATTTAGAATACTGCGCCTTTGTCTAGTAGTGACACATTGAAGACCCCCTTACTTATTAAAATTAGTTTACTGTGCCTCTTTCTAGTAGTGACACAGGGATGACCCCCGGGGTAAACCTACGATCTCCCATCCACTCGTCAAGATTTCTCTTGAAGAGAGTCAGTGAGGGGCTCTGCCTAACATGAACTGGGATTCTGTTCCAGAGTATGGGAAGCCTCTGAGTTATGAATCTGTCCCTCCAGCATGTCCTATTCATATTTGTGCTGAGGTTTAAATCTTTAGCTCTCGTGGTTCTAATGGATTTGGATTTTTTGAGGTGGGGCATGTCCATCAATTCCTGGTTGGACATGGCCTTGTATGTCAGGCACAGATCACCTCTGAGCAGGCGGTATGCTACTGAATAGAGCTGGAGTTTCTTTAGCCTGGCAGCATATGACATATGTTGGAGACCCTTGATCCCTTGGTGAGGTACTTCTGGGGTCTCTCCAGCTATTGTAAGTGCCGGGTGAGGTACATACCAAATGGGGCATTGTACTCAATCATGGGCCTGATAAGGGAGGAGTATAGGGGTACAATGACCTCCTTTGATCTGGATGTGAACCCCTTCATGATAAGGTGGGCAAGGTAGAAAGTCTTTCTAACCACTTTGGCAACGTGGGTGTCAAATGAGAGGTCACTATCGACTTGGGTCCCCAGGTCTCTGATTACTTTTTCCATACTCAGTGGGTTACTGTCTATGTGATAATTTGTGGGTACTTTGTTTTTCCCAAAGGGGATGACTATACATTTCTTGGCATTCAGTTTAAGGCCATGATTCCGGCACCAGTTGTCCATTTCGGTGAGGCCTTTATGTAGGATGTATGTGTCAGCTGGTGTATCGACTATGACGCCTAGCTTGCAGTCATCTGCGAACTTTGTCAGCCACAACCCTCCCATGTTTGCTTTCACATCTGAGAAGTAAATGCCGAACAAGAGGGGTCCCAGGACAGAGCCCTGTGGGACACCACTTGTGACTGGCTTTGAGTCTGACATGGCTCCCGCAATTTTGACTTTATGGGTTCTGTTCTTTAGCCAGTTTGCAACCCATCTTGTGACATATGGATTTACATTTAAGCTGTTGAGCTTGTCTATGATGCCTGAGTGGGGTATTGTGTCGAAGGGTTTAGCCAAGTCCAGGTAGGCTGTATGGACTGCTTTGCCCTCATCAATGGCTCTAGTGACTGTTTCAAAAAAGTCAACCAGGTTCAAAAGGCAGGATCTGCCCTTTACAAAGCCGAACTGGGTGGGATCAAGTGTCTGTAGGTCCCCAATGTCGCTGTTTATGAGTTCCATAATGATTCTTTCCATAGCTTTGCAGACCAGGCTGGTTAAGCTTATGGGGCGGTAGTTCCCAGGGTCTGTAGCGGAGCCTCCTTTGTGGAGTGGGACCACTGTTGCTGTACGCCAGTGTTCAGGTACATATCCTGTAGTAAGGCTAAGGTTAAATAGCATTTTTATATGCGGGTTTAGCTCCTCTTGGAGTTCACGTATCACGCAACCAGGGATACCATCAGGTCCCATTGATGCTGTGTTTTTTGCTTTGCTGAGGGCGGCCCTCACCTGGACATCTGAGATGACAGGAAGGTTACATTCAGCTGGGATAAGTATTTCTTCTTTTGGGGGTGAGGGAGGGGAGAAATTTGCACTGAACCTGTCTGCCAGAATATTGGTGATATCTGTGGGTTCGGTGAATTTTTTGTCATTGTGTACTAACTCTGAGCATATCTGAGGGTTTCCACCCAGGTTTCTAACATAACTGAAGAATGCCTTGTGGTTATCTTTAGTGTCCTTGGCGATTTTTCTCTCAAAGTTGGCCTTGGATGTTTTTATGAGAGAACGTTGCTTTCTACTAGTGCTGATCAGAGATGCCTTACCTTTATGGGATTTTGCTCTGTCTTGCAGTAGCTTCCTTCTTTTGTTATACAATTTGTTTATGGCTGGGGTCCACCAGACAGGATGCTTTCCCTTGATGGAGAGGGTCTTGGTTTTATTTGGGATTACACGATCCATGCATTCTTGGAGATGTCCGTAGAAAGCATTTGTGAAGGATTCAGCATTGTGGGATGTGGTTTCCATTGGCCCAGTGGGCTTAAATGATACCATCTCAGTCTTAAGAAGTGTAAAGTCGGCTTTTGAGAAGTTTTTCACTGTAGTCTTTTGTGCTGGGGGTGGAGGTGGAATATGTATATCCAGGGTGATTAGTTTGTGGTCAGATCTCACTAGCGAGGGGAATACTTCCGGTGTGGAGCATTTTGTCCCCATGTTTGTGATGATCAGGTCTAGTATATTATCTCCCCTTGTGGGAGAGGTGACTAGCTGTTCCATTGCATTTGAGTTTATGAATTCCAGGAACCTTTGGGCTAGGGTATTAGGGCTAGAATAGTGCACCCAGTCTATGTTAGGGTAGTTGAAGTCTCCCAATATGATGGTATTTGGTGAGACATTCATATCTTCCAATATCTTCAGGAAGGCTGAATGGGGTTCTTGAGATTGGGAGGGTGGTCTGTAACATGCAACCAGTTGTATAGCAGTTTTGCCTATGGTTAGTTGCACCTGGATGGTCTCCGATGCTTCATGAGTTGCCACTAACCTGGAGGTGTGGGTATCCTTGATGAATATGGACACTCCCCCTCCCTTTGTGGTTCGGCCCGGGTTTTGGGGCCGAAAAGCATGTTACGAGGTAAAGCCTGGTAGTGCTGGGGTGCTCTCAGGAGCCTTGAACCAGGTTTCAGTTACTGCGCAGGCATCAATGTTCTCCATACTGAGGAGTGTTTCGAGAGCTTGCATCTTGAGATTTAGACTTCTGGCGTTGAGCAGCATTACCCTTAATTTTTTTCCATTTTTGTTTTCTAAGGAGGTGGGTTCGTCTTTTGAGCCTTGCCTAAAAAAGGCACTATGGGGGTGGCAAGAGCCTTAGCCAATATCCAGAAGCCCAGTGGTGACAGGTGCAAGCCGTCCCTTGCGAAACAGCGTGGCTTGTCCAGCATGTCATCCCAAGCAGACAGACATTGGATCCCCCTAAAATGACACCAGTAATTGAGCCAATTATTAAAGCCAATCATCTTGCCTTTGTATTGTGGCATCATTCTTGGTGAGGGCAAGATGCTGCTCAGGGTCAGGGTCATACCACCTAGGCTACATAATCAGAGAGCTCCTCTATGTCTCTTTTCATGTAGTCCAGGGAGGTACGTCTAAGGTCATTCACGCCGGCATGGACAATGAAGGAGTCATATTTGTACGTGCTTTTGAGTGACCTGAGTGCATGTGTTATATGGCGGATCCTAGTCCCCGATAGGCAGCTTACCGTTACCCTCTCCTTGTTCAGCCTGGTAAGTGGAACGTCAGTGTGTCTGACTATAGAGTCACCTATCACTAGTGTATCAGGCATAGTGTTTGGCCTTAAGGGCTGTGATTGATTGACACACCGATTTATTGAAGTATGTGTTGCATGTGTTATGTTTTGAGGTGGTGGATTTTTGGGTGTCTGCTTTGGGAGCCTCTGTTGTTTTGGTAAGTTTTTTATTAGAGCCTCCGAGTATGTCTTTGTGTTATTATGTGTTTGATTTGCAGTTGGGGTAGGTCTATGTGTGACTGGGTTTGTTGTGTGTGTGGTTACCTTCTCCTCCTGTCTGGTCTTGCCAGTCCTGAGTTGAGAGAGTTCAGCCTCCAGTTTGGCTATATAGTTGCATCTCTCACATGTATTTGTGTTTGTTGGGAGGAGGAGAGGGTTGTCTGTGTACATGAGACAATTGTAGCATTGTCTCAAGATTCCCAGATTGAGCAGCTGAACAGGAGAAGATGCTAGTAATCTACCACTCGACATGCTAGAATATTATAAGAGAGTGCTGTGCCTTTAAGGGAAGTGGGTATTCACATGGGTGGTAGGTGGATGTAGTGCTACTTTAGTTTGAGAGTGCTTACTTAGAAGAGAAGTTTTGAAAACAAGTGCTAGGCTTTCTTTAGAGTTTCTTTAGAGTTTCTTTAGTTGATAGACCATGCTGCCGATCACCAGTCTCCTCCTGACACATCTATAAACATTCTTCAGTCATCACTTCTCATCAATTCCTTCAACTATCAGCTGGTGATATGGCTAAACATCACTTTTACACTATAAACTGGTTTCAAATAAAAAACAATCCTGCTAAATGGGTTAAAACCATGATCATAAACAGAATCAAAAATTTGACCTAAAATTACTATCAAAAAGCAACCTCACAAATTACAGAAAAAAAATTATGCGCACACACACACGCGTATACACACACACACACACACACACACACACACACACACACACACACACACACACACACACACACAAAAAAAAACAGATTTTTGTAAGAACAGATGCAAACATCTTCATAATGACAACCAAAATTTTAGAAAATCAACATACATGGAAACAACCTGGTAAACTAAACAAAACACTGACTAGATAAAAATGCATGCTAGCATTACTAATCAAAATCAAAGACAATTCCTTTAGATATAGCAAAATCAACCCTGGGATTCATTAATGCCTGCACTAAGTGTACACCATTTTGAGTGAGCAGGCAACACAAGCATAACTCACTCCTTCTTCCTCATAATTTTAGTTTTTGTAATGATTTTCTTGCAGCCTTAAATATTGAGGTGGATTAAGAATGGTTACTGCAAAGTGTAGACTACATGTACACTTAGTTTATTCTTTTTGAGTAACTAGAAAGCACAAAAAATGTGGTAGGGTTGTTATTAAATACAGATCATGTGCACTAGTGTACACTTAAGTGTTAATGAAGCTGGTCCAACATTTTACCAATCACACATGATCAAATACAACACAAAGCACTAAACCTTGTGGTATAGGGTAATCCATTCACAATTCCCTCATTTCTCTCTCCTTCTTCCTCTCTTTGCAACTTCTTCCCTTATCCTTCTTTTATTCTAAGACCACTCATATCTTTTACAAGGTCTACTTTCACCCCTTACATTCTACCTAAAATATTCCAACTCACTACTTCCTGGTATATCATTCCACAGCCTTTATACATTTCAATAGACTATAACTTCTTTTATGTATGATATCCTGAAGTTGGATTTGTGCTACTAACCTAAAGAAAATACATTTTGTCAGGAATTGCAAAATAATACATTCAGCCATTGTGTTTTTTGCAGTCCATCCACCTTTAATCATAAATATCAGTCATTATAATTAGTGTCCCAGCACCATTTATGTGACATAAAACCTCAGTCAATAAATGTATTCTAGGTTTGATATCACGAACTTTTACCCTTCTGTGCTGATGGTTCTCTTCATACCACCAAATTATGTCAGACAATATTTCCATCTGACTTTCAAATGCTCATCATCAAATTTGGAGACTTCTGTATGTTCCAGCGCTGTCTGTTTCCCCATATTTGGGGCATCTAGGGTGTATTTTTTATACCCTCTATGCATTTGTTTTGTATGTAGGATTATCTAAGGAAATCACTGCTTTTGAACTTCATCTGCATATGTTCCCTGTACTCCACCAGTGAAGCACTCTTTCCTGATTCATATGGCCCCATCATCTTTTCCATTCCTGTTTCATAAATCTGTACTCTTCCTGATCTTCTAATTTAACCAAACAGTTTACTTCAGCCTGGTCTCTTAATCATTAACCTTCCCATGTTTCTGTTATTTACAATAACTCTCGATGCTTAGCAAATGGTTGGGCCTCTGTATAGCATTGCATTCCCATATAGTGCCCCAAATCCTGGATGCATGCACTCTGTCTATTTTCTGTCCCCTTTTCTGCTTTCTCTCCTTCATCCCAGATGATTTGATAAGCTCCACTTTCTTACATCCCACTTTTGTGGAGAAAGAATGCACATTGATTCACCAAGTCATAGTATCCCCTCCACCACTTTTACCTACTACACATATACTCACAAGACACTTTGATCTCAGTTTCATATGCCCCCTTTCTTAAATTTTCCACTTCTGTATTCTTTTTATTACTTCTTCATAGATTATTTCTCTATTCACCATATCCAAGTGCTTTAATGTGACTTGCTTTCCCTTAGCATGCTTATTGTGCCCAAGTTAGAAGTACTTTTTTCACCTTTGTTATCCTCATTTCTCACCGTCTTCCATTTTCTCCACATATTTCACAAACTGTAGCGCGAACCTCCAACCATAACCTTTCATTCCAGCTTTTTGTGCTGTGCTATGTGAACTTAACCTTATTCCTCTAACTCTACTGGATTCTGTGTTTGTGCTCGCATTTTTGTATCACCCAGGGTAACAGATCATCTGCCCTCAAGATCAAAGTAGTACCTAGGTCTTTGCCGTACGAGTCTGAAATCTCTACTGTTTATCATCACTTATCATGTCAATCCATACCAAGGCATCATAAGATTGTAAGTGCACAAACTGGCTAAACACTTTTCCAGCTTACCTCTTTCTTTGACTTCTCCTTCCCTGCCTTCTTCTAAAATGTATTATTCCCTTTGTAGTACTTAACATTTTATTCTGCTCTACCCCTTATCCTACTCCAAATAACTCTGTCTTTCTATCCTATTCTAACTATCCCCCACTATCTGTACCCCCTATTTTCATTGTACAGAATCTTCAGCGATTGTCATTTGCTGATTATATACCTGGCATTTTCCTTGCATACTGCTAAATTGCTCCTTATAATTTCTCTTTTTAATGTTTTCACTCCATTTCGTTTCTAAACTCCACCTTCCCCATCTCTTTCCACCTCCCTTTCTCCCATCTTTCCTCCTTGATCCATTTTGACAGTTGCTTGCCATGCAGATATTATTTGGATTAGTAGTACAATGATGTACTAACAAAAATGATTATATTATTATACATTTGTATGACAGCTCCATTTTAGATTTCTTTATTCTCATTATGTTAAGTTCAGTAGCCTAGGTTCATCATTTTATTGATAAGAGGTTGCTAATATCACACTAGCTTGAACAGATTCATTCAGAGGGGTATTTCCATGTGTCCTGTTGTTCACATTGGACAGGAGGGCTTTTGGTACCCAAACAATATTGGTCTTCTCATTTCTGGGACTGTAGCCTCCTTGAGAAAGAGAGCGAGACAAGGTTTTTTTTTCTGTGTTACTGATTGTTCTTTCTTGGAGTTACAGAGATGGCAGAGGAAAAATAATAAAATAAAGGAAATGTAGGCTTGTAGCAGGGATTTCCTCCTAAAAAAAATATTAATTTATTTAACATTTGTTTACTGGGAAAGTCCGACTAGGACAGAGCCTATTTTCAGTGGAGACCTAGGGAGAAACACTCCAGATGCATGTCTTTAGAATGTGGGAGGAAACCAGAGCACCCAGAGAAAAGTCACGTGAATGCAGGGAGGACATGCAGACTCTGCACAGAAGGCATACCACCTGAGAATCAAACCAGGGAGCCTCTTGCTGTGAGGCAGCAATGCTAAGCACTGCACCACTGGGCTGCCCCATATTTTTTTATATTGTGGTGTATTTGCTTGCTTAATGAACAACTATCAGTACATGTGTTTCATGGATCTGAGTACTCAGGTTGTCAGACTTGAGTGCTATTTCCCCCCAGAAAATTGAGTTTTGAGACATACAGGGTTGAAGAATGGTAATGTATTATCAACCTTTTCTGCTAATAGGATATAAGATGATCTTATGTGCTGCTTACAGAGTCTTGCCACATCTTGATGGAAAAATACAATATTTGCATGAAATGAGCGAGATCCCAAATGACGTATGTTAATCTTCCATTGCCAAGTTATGTTTGTTGTGGGCTCTATGTAACAATTCGTAAAACATTAGGGTTAGAGTAGTTCAGTTTCTTTTGTATAATTTTTCACTTAATTTCCCTTCACTTCTAATGCAATGTACAAATATATGTTTTTCTCTGGGCCTCCCCTGTAAACAGGCTTTGCCCAGGTAAACCTCCTGGTTAATGAATAATCAAATCAATCAAGAAATAAATAACAGTAAAGGGATGTCACAGTACATATCAGATAGGCTTGAGAACCCCTTCCCCTGCCAGTATAACCTATCAGTCTTTCTTGTAACATTTACACCTCTTAAAATAATAGCCCTATACCTACGTTCATTTTTTCCACAGCAATATTCTGACTAGTGTTCTATCACGTGCCTTCAAACAGTTCAGTTTAAAATATGGGCTCACAAAAATAATCTCTTGATTGTTTTTATACTATAAGTCACAAAGGATGCGGAGTACAGCAGAAGTAAGAACAAAACTCCAAATTTAATTCCAAGAATGTGCACTTATAACATACGGATGAGCTCTTTCACCATTACAGCTTCTTCAGATCCTTGTATAAAAGTCACAGTAGACCTCCCCTTATATAAGCAGCTCAATTAATCAATTAATGACCTAGTTCAATGAACTATTATTTATTTGTATATGTTCTTGATTATGTATTTTATCAATATTAACTTATCAGAATGTTTATTTACATGTTTTTAGGTCATTATGCATGCTTTATATATTTTTGTCTTATTTTACATTAACATGTTTAAATATGGGAGAGTTCTTTAAATCCTCCAGCATTGCTTTTAATTGTTTTTAATTGATTAATTGAGCTGCTTATATAAGGGGAGGTCTACTGTGACTTTTATACAAGGATCTGAAGAAGCTGTAATGGTGAAAGCGCTCATCTGTATGTTATAAGTGCACATTCTTGGAATTAAATTTGGAGTTTTGTTCTTACTTCTGCTGTACTCCGCCTCCTTTGTGACTTACATTATATCTACCTTACGGAACTACAGCGTTTGCTTGCTGAGCAGTGGATTTTATTTTATTTTTATTCAGCATATTTTTTCTGCTTGCCAGCAAGAGTAAGACTCTTTTCTTGGGTAATGGCAAATCTTGAACTGGATTATGTCCCGAGAAGTGAAGACCGTGGGACTGGAGCATTGCAGGCGTGCTTCCAACAGTATTTAAAAGAAACTGTCAGTGCATCTCTGTTTTTTGAGTCTACGCCGACTTATGATGATGTCATGATGCCGACCTTGAATTCGGAAAGACTACATGCTGTTTTGGACAGCATGGAGAAGGATTTCATGAGGCTTAAACGCTTACAAACACAGCGGATACACTTCCAGTTCTGCCTCGAACAACATATTATTCCGCGAGGTTTAAGGGTTCTTAATATGCCAAATCAAGGCAAGGAACATCCAGATTTACTCGCGAAATGGCAACGCCTAAACATTGAGGTGAGTCGCAAGTATTTGCAACTACTAATTGACTTTTTCCTCCCTGAGGAGGTTAGGTTAACAGATAATATAAAGCGCAAACAGCAGGAGCTTTTTAGTAACTTTTCGGACAAGGTGGTTGCACCATTGTTTGAGAACCTGCTAGATTGTGTGCTAGCGTATGAAAGAAAACTTTTACAGCAGAAAAAACACAAAGCCACCAGGGATATTAATGATTTTAAATTGGGCAATGTATTCTTATGGCCCAGAACAGGGCAGGATTCCTCTACAACGTTTCAGATGCATAGGGATCCTTCTACCCCCATGCCTCCTAGGAAAGTCAAGGAATCTACACACTTTAATTTTATCAACGATGGTACAAGTAACAGTGTAACAAATGGCATGAATGTGGGTGTTGAACTGAATGGACACAACAGCATTACTCCTGTGGAGATGGACTCTGCCCAAGTTTGTACTGGGGGGTCACTATCAGTAATGAAGCATGCATTCCGGAAGAAATATCACCTGTCGCTGGGACTACCACAGACAATTGCAAGGACTCTGTGGATGTTATTCACATTGTACATCCCAGTACAAGTACTAGAAACAACTTATATCCTGAAGTACATGTGGTTAAGAATAGACCTGTTTCTACAAAAGAAGGATCAGAGCCTGTTGTCAAACCTAAGAAAACTACTATTTTTACTGATTCTAGCAATCTCTCAAGTTTGGATTTGACTTTTCATCTGCCAGTGCGCATGGAGAAAGGTCCTCGCAGACCTCGCTCCATGAGCAGGGCCAGACAGAAGAGGAAATTATCAGGGGATTTTATGCCCCATCAGACTTTAAAGAGAATGTGGAACAACAAGTGTTAATTTATAATTTGTCCCACATTACTCTAACAGATGATGATATCAGTTTATTAAACAAAGGTTTGAATTTTATTCCTAAAAGTCAGAACAAATGGTGGACTTAAAACTTTTTTGTAGGAATGTAATGCTTAGGTTCATTTATAATGATTCTGAGAAAGAATCAGCACAGAGCAGGAAGTTTGCTTTTAAGAATTTAAGTGATTTTGTACCAACTCACCACCCATTAGTTGAAGCATTCCTTAAGTTAACAGAGGAGGAATTGTATAGTTACTATAATACTCAATTGCGACCCCATAAACAGAAGAGGCGGGACAACTTGAGCTTTCGGGAATGTCAGTGTTTGAGGAAATTGCAGAATGATCCCACCATTATAATTAGACCAGCCGATAATGGTGGGAAAGTTGTAGTCTTGGATATGTCATTTTATATGGAGGCCATGTCCTCCATGTTAC
Source organism: Protopterus annectens (assembly GCF_019279795.1). NCBI lineage: Eukaryota > Metazoa > Chordata > Ceratodontiformes > Protopteridae > Protopterus > Protopterus annectens. The sequence goes on from NC_056737.1 coordinate 246,800,236, forward strand.
AGGACAGGTTCTGTGAACCTACTTCCATGGAACAGGTTCACTCTGTTGTCAGATATATTCATGACACGTTTTATGACATTCTTAGAAGTAATTTAATAAATAAGGAGCTATATGGATACCTTATGATTTATACACCTACTATACCGATTATACAAGGTCTCCCCAAGGTACACAAAAATATGAAGAACCCACCCATGAGACCCATAGTCTCTGGCCGTGGTTGGGTAACTGAACATCTTTCAGTTTTTGTGGAGAAACATCTGAGATGTGTATTGAATGACAATGTTACAGTCTTGAAGGATTCCAAGCAATTTTTGATTGATCTGTACGAATGTATTGGACACCATGATAGAATCTCTAGTTGTACTTTTGTGACTTTTGATATTCAATCCCTATTTACTGTAATACCTAATGATATAGGACTTGATTATGTGTTGAATTATCTGAAAGCACACAGTACTTACACTGCAGTATTGATAGACCTTATAGTTCATTTTCTAGAACTGGTCTTGGAGAACAACTTATTCATGTTCCAAGACCAGATCTATAAACAGCGTGATGGCGTAGCTATGGGCACTCCATGTGCAAATAGCTACGCCAACATGTTCCTTGCATATTGGGAGGAACATGTTTTATTTAAGAATGCACTTTTTTGTGAATATGTGGTGTTCTACAGAAGGTTTGTTGATGACCTTTTTGTTCTTTGGAATGGAACATCAGAACAGCTGGAATCAATGCTATCCATTATGAATGACTTAACTGCATTCCTTACTTTTACCATGAATTATTCCACACATAGAATTGATTTTTTATAGTTTCATAGTTTCATAGTTTCATAGTATAGTACTAGGCTATCTGCCCTGGGGCATTTGTAAGCCTAGCCATAGTGATGTGGCATTTGCCACCCCATGAAATAGTACAAAAATGTACAGAATAAATTTAGAATACTGTGTCTAATAGTGACACAATGAAGGTCCCCTTATATATATAGGCATTTGTAAGCCTAGCCATAGTGATGTGGCATTTGCCACCCCATGAAATGGTACAAAAATGTACAGAATAAATTTAGAATACTGTGTCTAGTAGTGACACAGTGAAGGTCCCCTTATATAATAGAATTAGTTTACTGTGCCCCTGTCTAGCAGTGACACAGATGTGACCCCTGGGGTAGACTTACGATCTCCCATCCACTCATCAAGATTTCTCTTGAAGAGAGTCAGTGAGGGGCTCTGCCTAATATGAACTGGGATCTTGTTCCAAAGCATGGGAAGCCTCTGGGTTATGAATCTATCCCTCCAGCATGTCCTATTCATACTTGTGCCGAGGTTTAAGTCTTTAGCTCTCATGGTCCTGATGGACTTGGATTTTTTGAGGTGGAGCATGTCCATCAGATCCTGATTGGACATGGCCTTGTACGTCAGGCAGAGATCACCTCTGAGCAGGTGGTATGATACTGAATAGAGCTGAAGTTTCTTTAGTCTGGCAGAATAAGACGTATGTTGGAGACCCTTGATCCTCTTGGTGAGGTACTTTTGTGGTCTCTCCAGCTGTTGCAAATGCCGGGTGAGGTACATACCAAATGGGGCATTGTACTCAATCATGGGTCTGATGAGGGAGGAATATAGGGGTACAATGACATCCTTGGATCTGGATGTGAATCCCTTTATGATGAGGTGTGCAAGGTAGAATGTTTTTCTAACCACTTTGGCAACGTGGGTATCAAATGAGAGGTCGCTGTCGACTTGGGTCCCTAGGTCTCTGATTACTTTTTCAGTACTCAGTGGGTTGCTGTCTATGTGATAATTTGTGGGTACTTTGTTTTTCCCAAAGGGGATGACTATACATTTTTTGGCATTTAGTTTAAGGCCGTGACTCCGGCACCAGTTGTCCGTTTCTGTGAGGCCTTTTTGTAGGATGTGTGTGTCTGCTGGTGTATCGACTATGGCGCCTAGTTTGCAATCATCTGCGAACTTTGTCAGCCACAGCCTTCCCGTGTTTGCTTTAACATCTGGGAAATAAATGCCGAACAAGAGGTTTCCCAGGACAGATCCCTGTGGGACACCACTCGTGACTGGCTTTGAGTCTGACATTGCTCCAACGATTTTAACTTTATGGGTTCTGTCCTTTAGCCAGTTTGCAACCCATCTAGTGACATAAGGGTTTACATTTAAGCTGTTGAGCTTATCTATGATGCCTGAGTGGGGTATTTTGTCGAAGGCCTTAGCCAAGTCCAGGCATGCTGTATGGACTGCTTTGCCCTCATCAATGGCTCTAGTGACTGTTTCGAAAAAGTCAACCAGGTTTAAAAGGCAGGATCTGCCCTTTACAAAGCCGAACTGGGTGGGGTCAAGTGTCTGTAGGTCCCCTATGTCTTTGTTTATGAGTTCCATAATGATTCTTTCCATAGCTTTGCAGACCAGGCTCGTTAAGCTTATGGGGCGGTAGTTTCCAGGGTCTGTAGAGGCACCCCCCTTGTGGAGTGGGACCACTGTTGCTGTACGCCAGTGTTCAGGTACATATCCCGAAGTAAGGCTAAGGTTAAATAGCATTTTTATGTGTGGGTTTAGCTCCTCTTGGATTTCACGTAACACGCAACCTGGGATACCGTCAGGTCCCATTGATGCTGTGTTTTTTGCTTTGTTTAGGGTGGTTCTCACTTGGACATCTGAGATGACAGGGAGATTACATTCAGCTGGGATAAGTATTTCTTCTTTTTGGGGGTGAAGGAGGGGAGAAATTTGCACTGAACCTGTCAGCCAGAATGTTGGCAATATCTGTGGGTTCAGTGTATTTTTTATTGTTGTGAACCAACTCGGAGCATATCTGAGGGTTTCCGCCCAGGTTTCTAACATAGCTGAAGAAGGCTTTGTGGTTATCTTTAGTGTCCTTAGCGATTTTTCTCTCAAAGTTGGCCTTGGATGTTTTTATGAGAGAACGTAGTTTTCTGCTAATGTTGATCAGAGATGTCTTCCCTTCAAGGGATTTTGCTCTGATGTGCAGTAGCTTCCTTCTTTTGTTATACAATTTGTTTATGGCTGAGGTCCACCAGACAGGATGCTTACCTTTGGTGGAGAGGGACTTGGATTTGTTTGGGATTGCATGATCCATGCATTCTTGGAGATGTCCGTAGAAAGCATTTGTAAAGGATTCGGCATCGTGGGATGTGGTATCCACTGGCACAGTGGGCTTAAAGGATACCATCTCAGTCTTAAGAAGAGTGAAGTCTGCTTTTGAGAAGTTTTTTACTGTGGTCTTTTGTGCTGGAGGTGGAGGTGGGATATGTATATCCAGGGTGATTAGTTTGTGGTCAGATCTCACTAGTGAGGGATATACTTCCAGTGTGGAGCATTTTGTCCCCATGTTTGTGATGATCAGGTCTAGTATATTATCTCCCCTAGTGGGAGAGGTGACTAATTGTTCCAGTGCATTTGAATTTATGAATTCCAGGAACCTTTGGGCTAGGGTATTAGGGCTAGAATAATGTACTCAATCTATGTTTGGGTAGTTGAAGTCTCCCAGTATGATGGTATTTTGTGATACATTCATATCCTCCAATGTCTTCAGGAAGGCTGAGTGGAGTTCTTGAGATTGGGTGGGTGGTCTGTAACATGCTACCAGTTGTATAGCAGTTTTGCCCATGGTTAGTTGCACCTGTATGGTCTCTGATGCTTCATGTGTTGCTACTAACCTGGAGGTGTGGGTGTCCTTGATGAATATGGACACTCCTCCTCCCTTTGTGGTTCGGCCCGGGTTTTGGGGCCGAAAAGCATGATAAGAGGTATAGCCTGGTAGCACTGGGGTGCTCTCAGGAGCCTTGAACCAGGTTTCAGTTACTGCACAGACGTCGATGTTCTCCATGCTGAGGAGTGCATCAAGTGCCTGCATCTTGAGATTTAGACTTCTGGCATTGAGCAGCATTACCCTTAGTTTTTTTCCATTATTGTTTTCTAAAGAGGTGGGTTTGTCTTTTGAGCCTTGCCTAAAAAAGGCACTATGGGGGTGGCAAGAGCCTTAGCCAATATCCGGAAGCCCAGTGGTGACAGGTGTAAGCCATCCATTGCGAAGCAGCGTGGTTTGTCCAACATGTCATCCCAGGCAGACAGACATTGGATCCCCTTAGAATGACACCAGTACTTGAGCCAATTGTTAAAGCTGATCATCTTGTCTTTGTATTGTGGTATCATTCTTGGTGAGGGCAAGATGCTGCTCAGGGTCAGGGTCATACCAGCCTGGGCTACATAATCGGAGAGCTCCTCTATGTCTCTTTTCATGTAGTCCAGGGAGGTACGTCTCAGGTCATTCACACCAGCATGGACAATGACGGAGTCATATTTGTACTTGCTTTGGAGTGACTTGAGTGCGTGTGTTATGTGGCGGATCCTAGCTCCCAATAGACAGCTCACAGTCACCTTCTCCTTGTTCAGCCTGGTCAGCGGGACATCAGTGTGTCTGACTATAGAGTCACCTATTACTAGTGTATCAGGCAAGGTGTTTGGCCTTAAGGGCTGTGATTGGTTGACACACTGATTTATTGAAGTATGTGTTGCATGTGTTTTGTTTTGAGGTGGTGGATTTTGGGTGTCTGCTTTGGGAGCCTCTGTTGTTTTGGTAAGGTTTTTGTTAGAGCCTCCGAGTATGTCTTTGTGTTTTTATGTGTTTGGTTTGCAGTTGTGGTAGGTCTATGTGGGACTGGGATTGTTGTGTGTGTGGTTGCCATCTCCTCCTGTCTGGTCATGCCAGCCCTGAGTTGAGAGAGTTCAGCCTCCAGTTTGGCTATATAGTTGCATCTCTCACATGTATTTGTGTTTGTTGGGAGGAGGAGAGGGTTGTCTGTGTACATGAGACAATTGTAGCATTGTCTCAAGATATCCAGATTGACCAGCTGAACTGGAGACGACGCCAGTACTCTACCACTCGACATGCTAGAACTGTATAAGGGAGTGCTGTACCTTTAAGGGAAGTGGATATTCACAGGGGTGGTAAGTAGATGTAGTGCTTTACTTAGTATGAGAGTGCTTACTTAGTAGAGAAGTATTGAGAACAAGTGCTAGGCTTATAATATAGTAAGTAGTCTGGTTATACTAAGAGTAGAGCTTCCTTAAGGGAAAATTTGAAGAGCAGATTTGGCGGAGCCAGAAAGAGTTTAACCTTGCTATGCGCACAACCGCGCAAAGCCGTGCAAACACGGATTTTAAACAGTGAACTACAAAAGAGCTAGAAATGGTCCAAAACAACCAATTACTACTGCTTCTTGTGCTGAGGTCACTTCCTACATGGACAGGTAGGCTGCTCAAGGCAACCCACTCCCACTGGTGAGCAAAGAAACTTCCTTCTATCCAAGTAAGGTAATGGACAACACAGGAACTACACCACAGCCCAGAATACAGCAATGCCTGTAAACTGGTCTAAACTAGTCGAGGAAGGTGGGAAAACAAGGATTATTTTGAGAGATTAACAGATGATATGATAAATACGGGGGTCTACCGCAAGGCATGTTACTGCAATTCCTTGTTATTAAGGTCTAGTATGCACCCACAATTTGTTTTCAAGAATATAATGAAAGGACAGGCCATTAGAGCCTCGAGATTGAACCCCACTGAACAGGGATTTATCTTAGAATTAGACAATCTGAGAAATAGATTACTGACCCGGGGATACAAGGACAATGAGATTATACCATACATGGAGGAAGCATACATGTCTCGCACCACTTCAGGTGCACCATACTTTGGACCTAGGGTCCAAGATCAAACCACTGGAGATCATATGTTAAATAGATCTATTAAATTTTCTACTCTGTATACTTCTGATCAATATCAGTTAAAGGAAATTATTAGCAAACATTGTGATATTCTCCTGGTTGATGATGACTTGAAACGCATTGTGGGGGAGACACCAAGTTTCCTATTTCGGAATAAGAGCAACCTAAAGCGATTGCTTTGCCACCCCAGACATGTTAGGATTATGAAGAACACTGGTCACACTAAACCCTGTGGTCACTGCAACTTTTGTTCATTTATTGATAGCAGTGAGGTGTTTATACACCCGGACTTACACACCGTTTTCTCCATCAAGGCAGATGCAGATTGTATGACACCTAATGTGGTGTACTTAGCTACTTGTCAGGCATGCCTGAGTTTCTATGTTGGTAAAACTAACCGGCCGTTAAGGGATAGAATGAGAGAGCATATTTACCACATGAGAAAGGGCACTTTACACAATGCCTTAGCAAAACATATAACCACCAATGACAATGATCATACTTTTTTGTTCTGGGTCCTAGAGATAATTGTTGTGAATAAGAGGGGTGGTAATACTATGACTCTTACTGAATCTAAGGAGACTGACTGGATCATTCGTTTGAAAGCTGATAGGGGGCATGGGTTGAATGATAGAGCTTCTATAAAACCTAAGTTGAGACAACGCAGGAACATAAAATGAACTATTATTTATTTGTATATGTTCTTGATTATTTATTTTATCAATATTAACTTATCAGAATGTTTATTTACATGTTTTTAGGTCATTATGCATGCTTTATATATTTTTGTCTTATTTTACATTAACATGTTTAAATATGGGAGAGTTCTTTAAATCCTCCAGCATTGCTTTTAATTGTTTTTAATTGATTAATTGAGCTGCTTATATAAGGGGAGGTCTACTGTGACTTTTATACAAGGATCTGAAGAAGCTGTAATGGTGAAAGCGCTCATCCGTATGTTATAAGTGCACATTCTTGGAATTAAATTTGGAGTTTTGTTCTTACTTCTGCTGTACTCTGCCTCCTTTGTGACTTAGATTATATCTACCTTACAGAACTACAGCATTTGCTTGCTGAGCAGTGGATTTTATTTTATTTTTGTTTTTATACTATGTCTTACTCCATTTTGCCAAGTCAAATTTCTCATTTGTATAGCTTCCCTTCTCCACCTTTTTCCATTTCCACTTGTTTTCTTCTCATCCTTTTTGGTTCTTCTTTATCACTTGCTTCTTTATCTTCATTTAGCTCCATATTTTGGCCACTTCTGGACAGTTCTCATTCAGTAAACCTTCTCCTGTTTGTTTCACTATGTAGGGAAGGTAGAGGCCCGGGAACCACACAAACCAAAGTCCAAACCACAAATCCAATTTATTGACAGCAAAAACTATCCAAATGAATGTTGTTCTATTAGACCTGTAGTAAAGCTATAAAGTCTTGAGGGCTGATTATGCCATGTTACTCATGCATTTGTCGCTGATTTTTTTTTACTATTTCTATTCTCAATATTATTTTTATTTTTATTGTTTCACTTATGTTCATTGCTCATTTTTATGCAATGTTAACTGACATTCACAACAATTTTTGTTGAAGTTTTATAACTAATGTGTAGTAAACTAAAGTTGAGTCATGTAAATGTTTGATCACATGTTGTATTAGGATTATTTAAGGTTGGAGATAACCATGCCAAGCAGTTCTGAAGAAGTCTCTGCTAAAGACGAAAGCGCTTGACTGCATTTGATCTGTTTTTGCTGTCAATAAATCGGATTTGTGGTTTGGACTTTGGTTTGTGTGGTTCCTGGGCCTCTACCTTCACTACTTGTTTTACTATAGTCTTACTTCTTTTTTCATTCCCACCCCAGCAAGTTTGTGTTGCAGAATAGCGGAACCATTTATGCACTTATTTATCTCATCCTGAGTTTCTGGTCCTTTACCTTTTAACTTTTCCTTATGGACCTGTTTTGATCATGCTCATTTTTTCTTTCTTCCTTCATTCCCTGCATTCTCCAATTTCATGAGTGGTTTTGTGGCTGAAGATAGCTGGCCTCTTCTTCATCATTAATGTACTTTACAGCATTGGTGCTAACTTATATCTTCATTTCCCGTTCAAACTATCTTGGTAACCAGTAGCCTGAGAAAAGTTTCAACTTTCTGACAATAAACATTTCCAAAAATTTCAACTCTTTCCTCTCAGGATGTCCACTTCATTGATAAACGTTATGCCCCACACCTCACTTTAAAGGTCCTTTATCAGTAGCCCAAAACTAAAAATCCTTTTGCAAAACCTTTACTGAACTGCAGTAATCAACTTAATATTCTTATTTCCTGTTTTTATCCTTTTGATTGATTTCAGGAAGCCATTTCTTTATGCTGTAGAAGTGGAATTTAAATAATATGTGGTGTGGCCTTACAGATTTCTTACTCATCTTTCTAATCATGAAAACACAATCAGACTCTGAGTCATTATCATTTAGGAATACAAAGGCACTTTTTATTTCTCTTTAAATGCAACTTCTCAGACTTGACTTCTGGACATTCACTGCTACACCAACAAAGCATATGTTTAGTCACTGGATCCTGGGCTTGGAATTTTTCACTTTTTCCTTTAATATAAATACTGCTAGTGTCAGAATACATGATACCACTTATCTTATGAGTTACTTCTGCTTTTGATTATCCCCTCTGTGTTTTCAGTTCCTTAGTTTGTTTTCTCATCATATTAACCTCCTTTTGTTGTTACCACATCCATACTTTCATACTCAAAGTATGTTTCATTATATTATTCATATCCAGCAACCTCATATTCAGCTTTTCATTTATCTTCATATTTTCCATGTATTTTTTTTATTTCTTACACACGCTGCATTCCATTTTTCTACAATAGTTAAAACTGTATTTCTTGCTGGCAAAGTATTCTCACCTAGATGCCTGGAGAAACACATCTGAAATTAAGCTTCCTGTTTTCTCTGCAGTGATAGAGCCATATTTTGCCCTTCTCTATATTTGATAAAGTTCAGTACTCCTGGGAAACATTTTTCACAGTTTTTGCACCTGGATGAGCTGAAATGGTCTAGCTTTTAACAAAGGCAGCATTATTCTTCATATATATGTCTTCCCCAACTTAATTTTTGTATAAGAGATGAAATATTTATGCTTCATTTGGATCATACACGTTATGACTGGGATTACCATTTCGTGAAATGATGAGACCAAATGACCAAAAATCCGGATTATGGGCAATGTTAGATTAAGTATATCTTTCTCAGAATATTCCCTTTTCTCCAAGGTATGCAGATCTTGGAGCTGGTATATGCAAGTACAGGTGTAAGAGGGTGTGGGGGGCTTACCTCCTTGCAAAAAAAAACAAATTTAAAGGAGACAAGTGGTGTTTAATAATCATGCTTCTGTATTTTCAGTGTTTGCTTTTTTTCACCCTTTCAAAGATTAGGCAATCCAAGTGTCAACATTTCAAGAGGAAAGCTTTCTCTGAGCTATCACTATAGTGTTTAAAAACAATGTTAATTGAGATATACTTCTCTTACTTAAGTGCTATATCTGTGAAGACAGACTTGCAAATGCTGATCTCCTGACTTCACGTCTGATTCAGTCAGCTATGTTGACTTCCATTTCTCTGGCTTCATTTGTGTAATATAATGCTATGTACTTCAGCTATGTTAAATGTGACATCCTTGTCCTTGGCAGAACATATCACTGTATGGCTCAGATGAATGTGGCTGGTTTGTGTTTCTACGGTAAGTGTCTGCTCATCTAATGTTGTTCATTATCTACTACCTGATTCTTCTGTCCCATCCATGGTGCACTCATACATCTGTCCCATCCACGGTGCGCTCATACATCTGTCCCATCCATGGTGTGCTCATACATCTGTCCCATCCATGGTGCGCTCATACATCTGTCCCATCCACGGTGCGCTCATACATCTGTCCCATCCACGGTGCGCTCATACATCTGTCCCATCCACGGTGCGCTCATACATCTGTCCCATCCACGGTGTGCTCATACATTTGTCCCATCCACGGTGCGCTCATACATCTGTCCCATCCACGGTGCGCTCATACATAGACCCTCAAACAGAAAACTGCTAGGTATAAGTGTTTAATCATTTTGTACATAGGCTCAGTTAATTTGTCAAAAAAAAACATGATCTGAACTGCTTTTTAGCAAATATAACATACAAAAAAGTACAATTTGTAGATTTTCAGCTGTATTAACATATGGAGAAAGGAGATACTGTTTTCAATAATAGTTATGCCCATTTAGTTTTATACAATCTATTCAGTAATGCACTGACCTCAAATGTTTTGAGAAGCATTTAATGGTATGAGAGAGGAAAAGTCTCATACATGGGGGTTAGGGCACTTGCTCTCGTGGCCTGTTTGATATTTTAACTTTTTAACTAGCCTCTGCTGATCATATAGCCTAAGTAACAATCCCCAAATGTCCCTTTAAATATCTTTATGTCATTCTAATCCCCTACCATCCCTTCAGGACAGTAATAGATATTTGTTATCTTTTCTTTGACCTGGCCATGGGATTGCATAATAGCAATCCTGAATACTTGGATTTTTCCTAATTCTGTACCCCCCTCTTTTTACTGGAAGCTAGCAAGCACCATGCGGTGATTACTGTGCTGGATCACCTATGTACACAAGTGTTTCTACACCTGGGTTTTCCACCTGGGACACTGTGTACTCATTTGCAAATGTAGTTCTTGCACAGTCCCCATTGCTCTTGCCCATTCGTACTTTTCTCTAGGGTACCTGTGAGCTGTAGGATATTGCCAGCCCTCCTATGAATCACTGAGCTGTCATTAGCATCTCAAACTCATCTCTCTGTGGCTTGGTTCTCTGGTATCTAGTTCTACTAATTGAACTTGGTGTCATATGGGCTGCAGTCAGAATATCATCACTTTGTGAGTTGTGACACGGAGCTGGCCCTGACTTTTTCTTTTTCATTTGAATGAGTTTCTTACTCTTCCATTGTCATGTTGTGGTTCAGCAAATTGTGTTTTGTATTCTCTAGAATATTTCCTGCACCTAAATTATAGAGAGGACTACAATTAGTTACCAACTCTGTTTCCTGCATCTATTGTCCCAGTGACAACTTCTCACTGTCCACTATACCATCTAGACACAGCTGAAATGTACAGCCGTGTTTTGCAGTGGTCTGTGCTCCCTCCATCGATGGGGGTGGGAGCTCTGCCATCACATGCCTGAACTTTGAATATACTACCTTCATGGTTGCACCTAGTGTGAAAAAAAGAAAATGCATTTTTTTTATTTTTCTCTGACTTTGTGTGTTTTTTGATGTTGGAAGTATTATATTTGAAGGTTGAGGTGTGAAGACAGAGTTCCCTCATCACAAGGTGCAGTGCAAAAAACAATTATAAAATTGTTTAGTTGAGTGAGCTTTTAAGTCAGTCAACTAGGATGGTGGGACAGTGCAGCCAGGAAACTGGGCATCAGAAAGCTCATTACTGGGTTATAAAAATTTACCTATATGACTGCAGTACACCCCAGGATGCTCATAGGTGAATACTGGGATATCAGTCTGCAGTTAGAATTAAACCCTTTACCTTGTATCTGTGAGGTAAAAACCTTAACCATTATGTCATTATGCCAAAACAACTGTTGTTCTCTTGCAATGGGGGCCGTAATTAAAGTTCAATAACGGTTGTCCTTGGAAGCATATATTAGAAGCCAAGGAATTCATTTGGATTATAAGATTAAATGCCACTCACATACCCAGCATCAATGACAATACATCTATAGTGCCCATACTAAAGACGAAAGCTCTAAATTTATAACCAAGCCTTAATTAGTAAGGCTTTTATTAAGACTTTACATTTCATATTCACATAAAGTTATACAAAGTTGTTTACACTTTTTACATTTATATATTCTAATACTTTTATTTCTGTTTTATATTTTTCACATTTTTATAATTATTTAGATTTCATATCAATCTAAATGAGATGCTTTTACTAAAGTTTTTTTTAAAATATCTGTACAAATGTTCAGCAAAATGGCTCAATAAATGGTTTTAGCATGGGTTTCTTTTAACTACAAAAAATGGTTATAGCACAGTTTTTTTCCTTAAATGGTATTTTTTAATCATTCAGTCTCATTATTCAATTTCATCTGGTTATTTTATTTAATTGAAGTGGTTATATATTTAGTGTTTCTAAGACCATTTTAACATGTTCTGATAATGTCTGTACCACTTGGATCAGACAAAAAGTAGACAGTGAATTCCTGTGCTTAAGTTCATTTTTGGATTAAATAAAACATTTGGTGGATCCTTTTAAGTTGTGGCTTCCTTTCTGGAGTTGGTCAGACTAGCTGGTTCATCTTGTTAGTGGATTTTTTTATCATTTTGTTGGTTTTGGTGTTTTCATAATCCACTATTTGTTTTACTTTATTTGTATAAAGAAATAAAGCATATTGATGAAAAAAGTAGAGCTCACTGTTTGATGATATGTTAGCTAGAATGGAAAATGTTGAATTTAGGTGGATAAATATACCACTGGGTTTAAATGGGTGTGTGACTACAAACCCTGTATTAATATTACGACAATACAGGATATGATGTTAGTACATGGAGGAAATGATGTCATGGAATTGTGGTGTTTAACACATTTACAGAAGTACTGCTTTATTAACTTGATGAAGCACATGGTGCAAAAGGTTTTTGCTATTTTATATTGGTTTTAATACGTGAATAAAGCTGTTCTTCTTAGTTTCTTAAACATTTTCTCTAGCTCTATTCTGACTTCTTTATCATCCTACAGATACTGGGCTCAATGGTGAAAATGCATAAAATGGTAGATATTACTTAACTATGTAAATTCTTTTCAGTAAGGTTAACCCAGCCAGTTGGGCAGTGCAGTGGTACAGCAGTTAAAATTGTCGCCTCACAGCAAGAGGTTCTCCGGTTCAATTCTCTGCTGGGGTGCCTTCTGTGTGCAGTCTGCATGTCCTCCCTCCCTTCACGTGGGTTTTCTCTGGGTACTCCAATTTCCTCCCACATTCAGAAGAAATGCATCTGGAGTGTGTCTTCCCAGGCCTACGCTGAAAATAGGCTCTGTCCTAGCTGGACTTTCCCAGTCAACAAATAAATAAAATAATAAAGTATACTCACTGTGAATGTATTATATTAGTTCTGCTTTTGTTCCTTACATTAAAGGAATCCCTGAACATTGCTGTATGTGTGTGTGTGTGTGTGTGTGTGTGTGTGTGTGTGTGTGTGTGTGTGTGTGTGTGTGTGTGTGTATATATATATATATATATATATATATATATATATATATATATATATATATATATACCCTTACCATGCTCATTAGCTCCCTATTAAAATGTCAGTGTTCAAAATGCCAAGTGCTGACAAGCTGAAAAAAACACATCGAAATTATGGGAGAAGAGTAAATCTCGAACATTGTTCTTCTCTTTTAACGTTTGGCAATCCCCCCGCATTCCCCTGTGGAGGGCATACCGCCCTCCTGAACTCATATCAACTCTGAGATTGCCATACCTCATAGAAAAGAGAATATTCTGGGAAATGGACATCTTGGACTTGGTATATGAATGTCTGTGTTTTTGTCCATTGGATGTGAAATACATCACTGTAATTGTTCCTCTATCTCTGCTTCTACTGCAGGATTTTACTGCATCAGTTCTGTACACATGGTTTCTTAATACTTTTTTTAAGAAACTAAGCTGTAACGTTAAAACACAAAACTTCTGTTTGTGATTCATTTTCAAATAACATCTGAGTAGGCAGTGTACTAGTTGATAAGTAAATGCTAAAAACTACTGAAACAAGATAAAAATCTTAACTGTCTTTAAGCAAAAACACAAATCCATTGTAGTTTCAGAAGGCAATGAGATTATTTAAATAATGTCATATATATTTTAAGTCTGTTTTGAATTACTCCTTTTTATAATGTGTAGTTATGGAAACTGCAAAGTAAATTTTTTACATGTCATTTTATTCATTAAGGTAGGACTGTAGATTTTCTGATAATTTACAAAACATTAAATGCATGCTCTAAAGTTAACTTGCACAAGGTAGCAGTCCAGTATAATACATATCTCACTATATTACAATTTATTTTTCACTGCAGAGGACATTATAGTAAAGAAATATATTGCTCCAGCCTTTTGACATTGTTCTGTATTTCCTACCTCTGAAATCATTGCATTTTGAAACTTCGCAGTTTATCAGCTTGGAAACGACAGAGTTTCTTGAAAACAAGTTTATGACTTTACAGCTTTGGGGGCACTGAAATTAAATGAACTGTGGAAACCAAATAATATTTCTCTATGAAATCCTGTCCTTTAAAACATGAGGTGATGCAGTTTTTTGAAAGAGATGACAAGCTGAATTACTCACTTTACAAGCATCAGCTAGGAAGCATGCCTGGAAGAGAAACACCTGATAGACAACCATGAAATTGCCTGCTCGCAAGAAATGTCATGATGACTGTAGTCTTCTGCAAATATATTTTTCCCCACTGTCTGTGGCTAAAATGTTTTGGTTGAGAATCCTTTACAAGCAATATATAATGAGTCTTAATTGCTGTCCAAACCTGCTTTTAGATTTGTAACTCAGGCTGCTGCTGTTGCTACAGATCTGAATCATATCTGTTAGGACAGATGCTCATTACTTGGTATTCCTAGAGTCCTAGCCAGAGTTTGTGCAGGCAGTATCATACAGATATAATAACCTCATATGAGTTGCCTGCCTGAATCTGGTACCAGAAACCTCACAATGGAGAAATAAAACATGGTATCAAACTTTGTATAGAAACTGGGATTTTCTGCATTTGGGCAGTTTAATCATCCAATGGTTAGCAGTGCTGTCTCTCAGAGCTTGTTATGCTGGTTTGGTTCCCAGGTAGGGTCTCTGCTGCCTCTCAGAGCTTGTTATGCTGGTTTGGTTCCCAGGTAAGGTCTCTATTGTGTGTAGTCCACATAGTCTCCAAGTTTCTATGCAGGTTTCTGCCAGGGTCTATGGTTTCTATCTGCATTCCCAAAGACATGCTAGTACATGAATAGATGATCTTTTAAATTCCCCATTGGTCTGTGTGCTATGTGAGTGCGTTATGCATGTATATGAAATGCAGTGGATTGCTGCCACAATGGGAACTGATTATCTGCCTTATGTCTACTGCATGCTGGGATAGTAGGATAAAGTGGGTAGTGGAGAAAGAGTAAATTAATTACTAGCCCTAGAATAATAAAAAATAATATACATTCGCTATAACACCTGCAGATCTAAGCTTTTCCATTCAAACTTCAATATTTCCAACCAGTGGAACACCAGTGTAAATACATGTTGCTAACAGATTGTCAAACAACAACTTGTGGAATCTGAAAAAATGGCGGCATAGCTGATTGAAAGTCAGCTGATTGAGCATTTTGGCAGTTGTTCTTTGAAAGACCAGAGTACAGTGGGGATTTGGGAATTTGCCCTTTCCCCAGTGTAGTGCCATCTTGGACTTGGTATATATAATTGACAGGGTTTGTGCTGTATCAGTTGCCATTTCACAGACTGTATATCCAATGAGCTATCAGACTTTCATATATAGTATATATACAAGCCGTGAATTCAGTTGAAATTCCATTTTGATAGGTGTTTGAGATCCCACAATTTCAGGGCTGTGTAATAAGTCTTTTCCCCGATATTGTCTGATCTTGGAGTTGGTATATATGATAAACAGAGGGTGTGGGGATGAAGAAGGACTTGCTCCCCTGAAAATAATGTTTTATCTTTTGTTTTGCTTTGATTTTGCATGTGCTGAGGTTATTGTTCAGTGCATACATAGTAGCAAGTTGATGTTTGGGTTTTCAGTGTTTTGTGATCAGTATTATGAATGTTGCAATTTGGGTCTTTCAATGTTTTATATATGGGTCTGCTGTAAAAGACCGAAAATCCACTTGTTCGAAAATGAACAGTGGATCCTTGGTTACACAAAAGTGCACTTAAGTGAAAGTGGACTTCTGCGAAGCACGGTTCAACAAACCGTTCAGGGAAACTGAAGCACCGAGGCACACTTCACTAGGGAATTTACCTGTTCCCCATTGTAGTGCGATCTCAGAGTTGGTATATTTAAGTAGGGGGGTGTATGTTAGTAAGTGTTTTCTGTTTTTTTTTATCTTTTTATCAGTTCGTTGAACCAAGTTTCGCGAAAGTGCACTTTTGAATAAGTGCACTTTTGCGTAACTGAGCAGTCTACTGCTCTTTTTCGAATAAGTGGTATTTGATTAAAAGCAGTAGACCCACATATACATATATATATATATATATATATATATATATATATATATATATATATATATATATATATATACACACACACACACACACACATATGTATATATATATATATATATATATATATATATATATATATATATATATATATATATAGCTCCTTATCCAAGTTCCTTCTGTACACAGCTGTGAATAGCTAGATTCTAGATCTCCTGGGGCAGAGATTTTATGGTTATCAATAATTACTAGACTGCTGTGGAAAGGTGCTATCAGGATAGCGGTGACTGAGACTGCTATGAAATTTATATATCATAGGGTTGCTAGAGCTGTTTTGTCTTTGGTGTTCCTGGCACTGGACCAGTGATATTTTACAGATAGGGGTCCCCCTCTGGTTCAGAAGGGATGATATGTACTTAAGTGAAATAGGAACTCCATTATTTAATGTTCACCTTTCTTTGTTATTGAAGGATTTAGTAGTTTTACAGATTTGGTGAGTATCTGTAGTTACGATAATTTGGCTGACTTGGGAAAATATGTCTACGAAAGAAAAGAGGAATTAGGCTGCTATATTAGGCATCCTGCCAGTCAGATTTTCTGAGATAGATTCCCTTCTTTAAGTAAAATACCCTTTATGTTTTATAGTTTGAGCTGTTTATTTAATAGGAGTATGTAGTCTCGTGTGCTGCACCTTGTAGATGTATGAGTGAGCAGTTTCCCAACACTGCTATGGCAGCTTTGTTTATTCTGGTACAAGTTGTGTGTAAATTATGCCTGTTATGGCTTTATTGTATGGCTTTAAGCACTTAGTGAATTCATAGATATTGCAGTCTGCTATGTTAATGAGAGTATTGTTATAATCTTCAGTTTATATGATTTTCTTGGAATAATCGTGATATTATTGCTTCTTGTTTTAATAAAGTTTGGTTGCAAATCATTTTGGTGTGTTTATTTTATGTGATGGGAACGGGTCCATGGATAAATAAACAGCTTGTTTGAGACATGCATTGATTACAACTATATCAGAACAATTCTGATATGGCCCAAAACCTGTAGTTCATTAGTATATCTCTGGATAGGTAGCAGAACTATGGAGAAACCTAAATATTATGGATTTAAATGCATAATACCCATGTAAACAGTCAGAAAAGCCTAAGTCAGGTTAAAAAGAAATGTGCATTCCGTCTAGGCTTCACCTACACTAATACATTTAAAAATGTAATGAAGGAAAGTAAACATAGCTATATTTTAGAATATGAATTAACAACAACCCGCAAAAAAGCAAGCTGTTTTTCCACAAAACTCACCCTGGTGTCTTTGAGGAAAGTATGAAACTGGCTGCATATTGAAAGAAAGAGCTTCGTATTCAGGGAAAATGATGCTGTACATCAATATTGCATAAAGGATTTAATGCTCCCTTGTACCTTCTATTATATCAGTGGGTCTAATCGCTAGCATCCTCTGTTATTGTTCAGAATTTTTTTTTTATTTTAGAAATGACATTAGAGTTTCCAAAAAGAAAAAGAGGAAAGGGAAGGGTTAAAAGAGTATGAAGGGAAAAGTACAAGTGTGTAAGCAGAATTACCGTAAAAATAGATGTTCAAATAATCACTGCTGCAGTAGCCTTAGCTATATAGGTTATATCCTGTCAAGGATATAACAGCCAGCCAGATTCCAAAGCTTCAGGGCACCTTCCATGTGTCCAAACTGTCAGGCAGTTCAAGCTGAGTTGACTAAAAGACAAGCTTGGGTGCAAAGCCCTTCCAGCTTTCCTGACAACAGAAAGATAGAGAGGCTGAGCCCTGAGAGGACAAAGCTAGGAGCAACAAAAATAAATGTCCACACCCTAGCTTAAAAAGCATAACAAAAAGAAGAGGGATGGAGGGAGCAGCTACTGCAGCAGTGATCATTTGAACATTGCTGTCATGGTAACTTTATTTACACAACACATGCACCTGTACTATATCATATTGATCACTGATGCAATAGCCTTTACTATATGAGTAGATTATCCCAGCTTACTACATTTGGGAGGTGGAAGGACAAGAGTCCAGGAGCTCCTGGAGAATGGAGCTAGCAAAGCCTGATAGCTTATAATTCTTTGTAAAGTATGTACAGAGGACCAAGTAGTAGCTTATAGAATACTTGTATAATCCAACACTTTCTAAAATGCCATAGATGAAGCAAAGGCCCTGGTATATTGGATCTTGACCCTGTCTGGAATAATTTTGTTAAGGTGAGTATAGTAAAAGATAGTAGCCTTAGTCAACCATTTGGAAATAGTCTCTTTTGACACAAGTTGCTCTCTTCTTCTTACCTTCACAAGAAATGAACAGTTGATATGAAGATCTGAAAGATTTAAGACCAGATTGATTAATGCCTACTGTGATGATGTGAGATATTGCCAGCTATGCCAGGAGAAGTAGGGCAATAGATGTATAACATATGCCAGCACAGCTACCTGAAATTTTGTAAATAATTATATGTCATTTGTATATCAAACTAATTTGTAGAGATGCTTGTGTTGAAATATGTTTTTGTAAAGCTGCTTGTATTAAAAATGTATCAAGAGTGTGCCCTGCTGTTGCAGAAAAATAAATATACATGTATTATTGTAACTGCTGTAATGCATATATATATAATGTAACAAATGATACTGGAAGAGAAGAGGTTAATCACAGTCCAGCTGCAGCTAACTTTGAAAAATGTTCTGAAATTAAATTACTGGGCCTAGACCATAAAGATGTTATCTCACTGTTTTAAATGAAAATGGAGACTCAATGTCTGTAAGAAGTATGGTTTGTTAGTCTCTGTAGGAAGAGCAGAAGTGTTAAAATTGTTTTAAAGCTTTCAGATGCTGCAATAAACTTTAGCAGAGCTTGAGATATGCATTGTAACACATATGTGCTAAATACTGGCAGCTTCTAGCCAAAGGAGTAGTATGGAAACTAGAAGTCATATGACCAGATGTATGTGATGTCATTCTGTAATCCATCACTAAAAATTATGTTTTAATACTAGGTGAGATTGAAGTCTTAGGGCAGTCTGTTTTTTGGAACCTGACAGAGAAGGACCCCCCACTTACTTCATCTTGGCTTGCTCTAGTAAGTGAACCAGGGAATAGTAATTCTTTAGATCAGTCAGGAAATATAGTGAGATTAGTTAAGTACTGTTTTTCTGTATCTGTCTGAATCTATTCATCTGTGTTATTTTAGTATTTCCTGTTCATAGGTGCATAGGTTCATATGTGTTTTCTAGGCTAACAACCACAAGGGCCTTTTTAAGCCTGGCCATGCATCCCAAATCTCTCACAAGTTCTGATACCCTTGATAAGTGTAAGCATGTGCCTGGGAGATGAACTATTTACAAGTTACCTCTGTCCATTAGAGACAGAGATACTAAACCAGGAATGAATTTCTGGTTTCCCATCCAATTGTCCAAGTTGCATTTGAATTGGGTTAGGGAGGAACTCTGCTTCACATGGATGGGGGGCCTGTTCCATAGATGGGGTAGTCTCTGAGATATATGCCTATCTCTCCAGCAGGTCCTATTTATATCACAGGCAAGGTTTAAGTATTAAGAATGGGTACTTCTGGTGATGTTTGTTTTGTGGATATGCCAGAGGTCCATCAGAGTGGGGTCTGACAATGCCCTGTATGTCAGGTATAGATCCTCCCTCAAAAGCTTGTAGGAGACAGAATACAGGGATAGGGCCTTGAGGAGGTCTGAAAAGGACATATTACTTATGCCCTGTGTTCTTTTAGTGAGGATTCTCTGTGGACTCTCCAATTGTTGGATATGCCTTGTTAGGTTCATACCAAAGGGGGCATTGTACTCAATGATAGGTCTACTGAATGTCGAATACAGTGGAACAATGACGTCCTTGGACTTAGATGTCATACCTTTGTTTATAAGTTGCACAGCATAGAATGATTTCCTCACCACTGTAAACACGTGATGATCAAAGGGTAGATTACTATCTATGTGTGTCCCTAAGTCCCTGACAACTGGGTCAACTCTAAGGGGTGTGTTGTCAATATGATAGTTACCAGGGATGGATGACTTCCCAAAGGATGCTATTATGCATTTCTTGTCACTTAGTTTTAGTCCTTGGCTCTGACACCAATTGTTTGTCTGTGTCAGTGTGAGATTCAGTGATAGCTCCTAACTTGCAGTCATCAGTAGATTTAGTCAGCCAGAGACCACTGACATTAGCCTTGTCTTCTGAGAAGTAAATACCATAAAAGACCAGCCCAAGGACTGATCCCTGAGGGACTCCACTTGTGAATAGCCTTTGTAGTGGTGGACTCACCAATTCTAACTTCCTGGGTCCTGTCTGTGAGCCAGTTGGCTATCCACTGGGTGACATACCAGTTTGTCAACAATACCTGAGTGGGGTATTGTGTCAAATGCCTTGGCCAGATCAAGGTAGACAGTGTGAATGACTTTGCCCTCATCCATTGCTTTGGTGGCTTTCTCAAAGAAGTCCACCAGGTTGAGTAGGCATGATCTGTCTTGACGAAACCAAACTGGGTTGGGTCTAGTGTCTGGAAGTTTACTATATCTCTATTGATCATCTCCATGATAATTCTTTCCATGACTTTACATATAAGACTAGTGAGACTTATGGGTCTGTAGTTTCCAGGGTCTGTAGATGGCCCACCTTTGTGCAGAGAGATGATTGTTGCCTTTCTCCATTCATGAGGTACAAAGCCTGTTTGGAGGCTACATTTAAATAGTAATTGCAGAGGACCTGATAGGTCATGTTTCATGCTATTTAGAAGGGATCCTGGGATATTGTCTGGGCCCATTGATGCAGTGTTCTTGGTCTTAGATAGAGCATTAAGGACCTGTTCCCTAGTGATAGTAGGAGGAGTTATATCTGATGATATTTCCTGAGGGAAGGTTGAGGGGAAGAGAGGAGTAAAGTTGTAGCTGCATTTATCAGCCAGGAGGTTTGATATATCTTCTGGCTCAGTACAAGTGGCTCCATTTAAAATGAGCTCTGCACACAATTGTGTATTGCCTTTGAGGTTGTGGACATAGCTAATGAATGATTTGTGGTTCTCCTTGGCCTGGGAGGCCAAACTTACCTCAAATTTGGCTTTGGTAGACTTTATTTGTCCTCTGAGTTGTTTGTTTAGTTTGATGAGAATGCTTTTATCCTGCTGGGTGCTGCACCTCCTGATTTTTTCCATAATTTTCTTCCTCCTGTTATACATCCAATTGATTTTGTGATTCCAGCAGGGTGACTTGTTTTCTGAGTTAGTTCTGTACTTCTTCCTGGTGGGTACAGCTGCCTCAGTGCAGCTATTAACATGTTTGTACAGGGTTTTTGTGAACAAATATGCATATCAAGAAGTGTTGTCAGGGTTTATGGGGGCTTATAATTTTGCCAGGTTCTCACTTAATAGCACGAAGTTAGCCTTAGTATAGTTCCTGAATATTCTTGGTTTAGCTAGGGGTCCAGGTTTTATTTTTACTTCAAAGGAGACCATTTTGTGGTCTGACCTTACCAGGGAAGACATTACAGTAGGGGATGTGCAGCACTCTCCCATATTAGTGAGGACCAGATCCACTGTGGTTGCACCCCGGTTGATGTATTGACTATCTGGTCCAGGGAGTTTGCGTTTACAAAACCCACAAATCTCTGTGCATGTACGTGTGGTGTCATATAGGAATCCTAGTAAATAGGGAGTGATTAACGTCACCCATGATGATGGTATTGGTTTGGATGGTTAGTGTTTCTAATAAGTTTAAATAAATGGTATGGATTTCCTGGGTCATAGAGGGGGACCTATAAGCTTGCAAGGAATTGGTATTGGATCTTGTCAATGGTGATTTGAATGAGGAGAATCTCTAGTGCATAGTTCTGTTTGACCAGCGCTGAGATATATGCATTTCTGATGTAAATCTGGTTACCTCCACCTTTATTTCCTGTCTGTGTAGTAGTTGGTCTAAATGTGTGGAAGGCATTATAACCTCACACTGCCAGTGTGCTTTCCACTGCTTTAAACCATGTCTCAGTGACTGCACATATGTCAGCATTCTCTAGGGATATGAGATCTTCTAGGGAGTGGAGTTTTTTGTTTAAATTCCTAGCACTGAGCAGTAATACCATTAGATTTTCAAGTTTTAATTTGTTATGTTGGAGGTACTTTCAGTCTGGCATTGCCTTAAAAAGGCACTGTGGGAAGGACAATGTTTTAGCTAATATTCAAAAGCCTAGCTGGGGAGGTGCAGACCATCTCTGGTAAAGCAGCGTGGTCTGTTGACCATCTCCTTCCATGCTGACAAATACTACACCTTCTTAGAATGACACCAGAAACTAATCCAATTATTAAAGTCAGTCATCTTTTATTTGCATTGTTGCATCATCCTTGGAGAAGGTAAATAAGTGTACAACAAGCACCAGCCTCCATGCTCCGATGTAGATAAAATGCTCCTTTAATACAAGGGTTCCACACAAAGTCGATACTTCAAAGTACACTGTGGCAAGACCAGGTCTGATGAAGTCTGGAAAATATCCAGATGAAAAGCGCTTTATGCTATTTTTTTACTTTTTTTGTCTTGCCACAGTGTACTTTGAAGTATCGACTTTGTGTGGAACCCTTGTATTAAAGCAGCATTTTATCTACATTGGTGTGTGGAGGCTGGTGCTTGTTGTACACTTATTTGCCTGTTTTGAACTTGGTTCTTTCTGTTTTTGATCCTTGGAGAAGGTAAAATGCTGCTCAATGCTAGGCTCATAGCAGCCTGGGACACATATTCCAAGATCTCCAATGTGTCTCTCTTTATATAGTCTAGGGAGGTATGCCTCAGGTAATTTACACACACATGAACAATGACTGAGTCATACTGGCACTTGTGGTTTAATGACTGGAATGCATGCATAATGTGGTGGATCCTGGCCGCTGATAAGCAACTGACCGTGACTTTCAATGTATCTCACAATGGAGTCTCCAATGACCAGAATGCTGCATTGTGTGGTGGCTTGCCTAATGGACTTAGAAGTAGAGATTCCATGTGATGTGGCTGTTTGTGTTGATGTGGGTGTTGTTTTGAAAGAGTGCATTTGGGGCTACTGAAGGTATTTGTTGTGTGTACTTCATCTAGGAGGTCTTTGGGGTTTCATGAGGTTACATTTAAGTGCCTCAACATTTGTGGGTGTATGTGTCTGCTTTTAATTGTGTGTGATAGGTGTAGAATGTCTGTTACTGACAACCTGATTGATATTGAGTGCTTTTATGTGAGACCTTTGCCTCCACATTGTATAAGTACATCTTTTCCATACCATACCAGTTTGTTTGAGAAGTAACTGGTTGTCAGTAAACATGAGACCATTTCTACATTGCCTCAGGATGCTCATATCCACAAAGTTGGTAATGGAGATAGTGAGAAAGTTCATATCCATGGCAAAATACATTTTTTATTGATTAAATGGTTGGAGTGAGAATGTAAAGTAATGTCTGGAGTATCCAGTCTGCAACTCTGGAGTAAGTTCTTGTCACTGCAAACTAGTTGCCCTGTGTGCAACTAGGTATTGGTAAAATTTCAAGTGTGCTTTTACAGAAAAAATATCATCTCAAGATGTCTGCATCTATATAGTCCACTGCCAGACACTTGAAGGGAAACTCATAAGATGACCCTGATGAGTTATGGATGAATTATTCAGGCAGATATTCTGAAGTTAGGTTAGAAAGCAGCAAATCAAGCAGTACTTACTGAAAAGATAGAATTAGCTCATCAAGAGTGATGAAAAGAGGGGGGTTCACGTGAATGGCTACAGCCTGGCTACTACTAGTGCTGGTCTTACCACAGCTTCATGCTGCTGGGGTACAGTGCTCCTTTGCTTCTTCTCTCACCAGAAGCAAAAACAGTAGGACCAATCCCAAGATGCGAAGCAGGCTACAGGGCCTTTGCTGATCAACAGTCTTGTGTCAGATGATGTAAGGGTCTGCAGGCTTGTTATAGCCTTTTCCTGGTAGATGCCTTGAATAACAACCAGACCAATCAGGTAGGTGAAATCCAGACACTCCATGTCCAATCAAAAATGGTCAGGAATCAATGCACTCTGCTCCTTTTCTCTCCAGGAGCAACATATGAACATAAATTCTAAGCTGCCACCTATGAAGCAGTTATTAGGCTTTCCAGTGATCAGCACCCTCCATGAAATAATGTAGCTGTGCTCCTTTTCTCACCAAGAGCAAAATAAGCACTAATCCCAAAACAACTACTGAGAGGCAGAATATGAACTGTCCAGTAACTGGTGGTCTTGGAGTAGAGGTTGCTGATTTTAAACATAAGATGGTAAAAATGGGTTCATATCCTAAGAGTTGCAGTATACACTATTCAGTTAGATATGAAAGAGGGGATAAGTTAACCTTTAGCTATCTAAGTGTAGAGCAACTGATTTTAAAAGAGCAAGAAAGACTAGAAGGGGCTGGCACTTTGTATTCTGTTTCTACGGAATACAGTGGGATGGCCCATAAATTTAAATAGCAGAAGGGGTGTGATTTGACAAAATAATTTTGTGCTTACTCACAATAGCCAGAGAAAGAGGAGATGGAAGGAGGTAGGTGGTCAAATTAATATAAGGAGCAGGCAACTAGAAAGACAGTTAAGCTTTAAAACACAACAGCACCAGGTTGAGAGTGTGGGGGAAAACTTTATTTCTGTGTGACTCACAAGAGACATAGTTATGATCTCTTTCCTATTTTAATATGCAATTAAAAGCAGTATACAAGTAAAACGCAGTGCAAGTAAAATAAATTATGAATTTACAAAATAGAAGAAGGCAATGAAGCAATACAAAATACAAGAAACCAAAAACAAGCTAACCTTCCCCTCACAGCAAGCTGTGGCAGAGTTTGAGTGAGTTTTTCCAGTAAAGCTTTGAAATGTTTTATTTTACCCCTTAAATAGAATGTTTAGGTTCTAGCTCCACCCTCCGTTCACAGGCAATTAACCTAATACCATGACTGGAATGGACCCCATTCCTAATTCAGAGTACAATAAAAGTTTATTAGTTTTGTGGTTGAATCTTTGATGTTAGCCAAAAGTGTTCTTCTCAGTATCTGCAATGCGCCCTGAATTGACTCATTCTGTAATTAATACAGATATATGCACTGATAGCACAACTGTAAATTCTGTTTTATTACACCTACTGCTCCTACTAGTATTGCAACTGTCTGGGTATCTTTCTTGCATGTTATTCTCATTTCTCCCTGCAAATCCTAGTATTTTATGACTTTTAGATTTTTTTGGATGTAAGACAATGTAATAACCGGATGTAGCAATTTCAATGATCAATGCTACTTTGTCTTTTTCAAGGAATACTACATTTTTTGTACTGCTGACAATGGGTGATTCCATATGATATAAACGTCATCATTCTCTATAATGCATAATGCTTTGTGGTTTATGTTTTCAATGCTTCTCAGCTACTTCTAAATTGTAGTGTTTGCACAATCCTCAGTGTAACAGTCCTGTCAAATTATTATGCCTTTCAGTATTCAGGCCCTCTGCCATGAGTGTATCACACCCAGCAACAAGATGTGAGGCTGTTTCCAGTTCATTTTACAGAACCTGCATTTGTCTGTTACTCCACATGTTCAATGGACTTTGTAAAGCAACCTGTACTTAGTCCACTATACTGAGCCACCAATACTAATCTTTCATCATTTGCTTTAAATTCACATCTCCTTAACCATTCCTGTGTGAAATAATGGTCACCATGAGGTTGTTCCAGGAAATCTCTGTACTTCTCACTATATTTAAGATTTTCCAATTTACTTTCCTTCTCATCTGATCCTTTAGCTTATATTCTTTCTTTTGCCTTTTTTGGACACTTAGTGACAGTCTGATTTTTGTCTTATTCTGGCTGGACTTCCATTCCCACTTTACACTGAAACACTTCTGCTAATTTAAGCATGGATGTCATCTTAGAGTTCATTTCCTCATGTTTTAAAATTTTCACTATGTGTGGAGCTGGTGAGGTCAGCAGATATATATGCAGTCCCACAAATGCAGATATGTACACTTAATCAATTTTGAAGAGGGTCATACCTCATTCACAGTGAGGAATTTATAATCTTGGCATACAAGCAATTTCTTGTTTTCCTATATAGCTGATGCAGTACTTTCTGGGGCCAGTCAGTCACCCCAAAACTGTAATTTAGAATAGGAAGAGCAAACTGGTTTATAGCTTGGACTTTATTCCTACATGTTTAGGCAGTCTTCCATATTAGTGTTAGTCCTCTGAAGTGTTCTTTACTGAATTCTATTTTCATTTGTTCATATTTTATTGCTGATCCTTCATCTATTCCCAAATATTCATACACTTTCTCCTGCTCAAGTTCGTTTATATCACGTTCCTGTCCCAGACTAATATTTTCTTGGTGCTGCAGTTTTGCTGTTTTAAATGTTACTTTTGCACATTTTATCAAGATTAAATGGCATTCTTATATCATCTGAGAAAGTTATAACCGTTTGTAATTGGGCTTTCAACTCCCTGTTTGAAGAAGTATACAATTTTAAGTCACTCACAAAAAAGTAGATGAGATGTCTTTACAAGCTTGCTTTCTGGGAACAAAATTGTAACTATAGCATAATTTGTTTAATAAACAGTTTAATGGGTTAAGGGCAAAATAAAATAACAGTAGTGGCAGAGAATCACCACGAAATATCCCCTGTGAATTTTTTATCCTTGGGATAATAAATTATCCTTTGTCATTGCTCAACTGCAAAGTGGTTTGCCACTGATTCATGGTCTAATGTAACTGATCAATGCAGGGTGCATCTTATACATCTGTAAACATTGCTTTATCCATGAATGCAGAATGCTGTCAAATGTTTTTTTTTTTTTTGTAATCTATTCATGTCATACTTAGATTCTTCCCTTTTTTACAATTGTCTATTATGGATTTATTTAGCAACAAATGATCATTTATTTATTTTTTATTTATTTTACATTTGTTTACCAGGATAGTCTGACTGGATACCTATCTATTTTCAGTGGAGGCCTGGGGAGAAAAGCTCCAAATCAAAGATTCAAGCATAAATAGACATAAGCATAGCAGAAAATAAGAAGCATAGAAACTACAGAGGAGGTACATTATTCCATAGTCTGTTAACTAAGACAGGGTCGACGTTTTATTCACATCAGGTAAGTCATAAGAGATAAACAGTTTTTCATGCGTTACAGCACCAGAGAAAACAGTACATACTTAAACAGCACTACAGTGTATCCAGCATGCATTATTGCAGTTTTCTACAAAGTTAAAATTAAGTAGCATCCTACAGGTATTGGCATAAATAGGCATTAGTGAAGTGAAAACTGAATAGGTATCTATGTAGATTAATCTGGATTGGTGCAGGGGCAGAGCCAGAGACTTTTAAAGTATTGTTTAAGGACTTTTTTAAAGAGATTGAGAGAGGGTTCAGGTGTAAGGTTGGCTGGGAGTAAGTTCCAGGCTTTGCCAACAAAGTCGGCAAATAGTGAGTCTCCAGCCCAATGTCTAGCTCTTAGTGTTTGAACTATTAGTTTGTTAGATGAGCGTAATGGCCTCGGGTTACAGTGGGGTTGTATAATGTGTTAGATGAGCGTAATGGCCTCTGGTTACAGTGGGGTTGTATAATGTGTTAGATGAGCGGAATGGCCTCAGGTTACAGTAGGGTTGTATAATGTGTTAGATGAGCGTAATGGCCTCAGGTTACAGTGGGGTTGTATAATGTGTTAGATGAGCATAATGGCCTCGGGTTACAGTGGGGTTGTATAATATGTTAGATGGGTGTAATGGCCTCGGGTTACAGTACGGTTGTATAATGTGTTAGATGAGCGTAATGGCCTCGGGTTACAGTACGGTTGTATAATGTGTTAGATGAGCGTAATGGCCTCGGGTTACAGTAGGGTTCTATAATGTTTTTAAGAGCAGGAGTATTTTCTGGGTGTGTGAGAATTTTGTGAGCAACTATGAGCTGGTTAAACTGAAGTAGGTTAGGGACCTCTAACCACCCAAGAAGCTCAAGGTTTTGACAATGATGGGTCCTATACATAGAGTTAGTAGCAAATCTGCCTATATGGTTTTAGCTGCAGATGAGTTTATTGATTTCAGTTTTGTTCAAGTTAGAGAGTATGGGAGAAGCATATAGCAGGCTAGAAAGTAGGTGAGAGCAGGCTATAGTGGTACGGGCTAATGGTGTTAGAAAAGGTTTATTTCTGTATAGTGAGCCAAGCTTTTGGTTAACAGTTTTAATGGTTTTGTTGACATGCAAGTCAGATTTGAGATTATTGTCAACTATAACACCTAAGAGCTTAGTGCTGGTGTCTGGGAAAATAGAGGTACCATTACTGGATGATATGGAGAAAGAAAGTGGGGTGGATCGACTGGTAGGGGTGAAGAGTAGAAGTTTAGTTTTGTTTGGGTTTAGGATTAAGCATTTATTAGTTAACCAGGTTTCAATAGTATTAAATGTACTCTGGGTAAGGTTTTGCAGGTCTGATGGAGAGGAGGCTGTACAGATAAGACTGGAGTTATCTGCATACTGAATGCTGGTGGCTTCTGGGATGGCTGTGTGAAGGTTATTAATGAAGATAGAAAAAAGCAGGGGACCTAAAATGGAGCTCTGAGGGACTCCAAGGGTGATAGGTAGCAGTGCAAACAGTTTGTCCTGCCATAGAACTGCTTGTTTTCTTCCACTCAGAAAGGATGTAAACCATTGAATAGTTTGTTTATCCAGGAAGATACCCTTTAAAGAGTGGATGAGTAATTGATAGTTGACCATATTGAAGGCCTTTGACAGGTCAAGAAAGAGGGCTGAGGAGAGCAAATTATCATTCCGGTTTAGGTTTATTGGCTTGGAAAAGGAAAGGAGGGCGGTTGTGGTACTATGATATGGGTTGAAACCATGCTGAGATTGGCCGGAAGATTATTCCATTTGTTCCATATGACTTTCTTTTTTGTTAACCTTTTATTCTATTGCCATAATTGAAATTTTTTCTCTTTTTAATTTCTCCAAATCTTTTGGGTTTCTAATACCATGACGGGAATGGACCCCATTTCTAAGATAAAGTATGATTAAAGGTCATATAATTAGTACTGTTTCGGTCTTTGATGTCAGTCAGAAGTGCTCTTCTCAGCACCCGCAATATGCCCAGTAATGACTCCTTCTGCAGTTCGTATGGAGTTACATGTATCGGTAATATGTCTAAATACGATTGTAGATTCTTTTTTATAAGACCCATTGCTCCTACTACTATTGGAACTGTCTGGGTATCTTTCTTCCACATTGCTCTCATTTCTGCCTGCAAATCCTGATATTTTATGACTTTGTGTCTCCCTGTATGCAAGACACTGTAGTGATTTCAATGATCAATGCTACTTTTGTCTTTTTTCATGGACCACTGTATCTGGTTTTCTCCCAACTGTCTTTTGAACTATTGGTAATGGGTGATCCCATGTGATGTAGACTTCATTTTCTATGATGCTTTGTGGCTCATGTTTCCAGTGTTTTTCAGCTACTTCATTATTGTAATATTTGCACAATCCTCGCTGCAACAGTTTTGCCACATCATTATGCCTTTCAGTATACAGTCCTTCTGCCATTAGTATGTCACAACGAGCAACAAGGTGTGCAACTGCTTCCAATTCTGTTTTACAAAATCTAGATTTGTCTGTTTCTCCCACATGTTCAACTTTGAAAACCAACGTGTATGTAGTCCACTATCTTGGGCTGCCAATATTAACCTTTCATCCTTTGGTTTGAATTTGCATCTCTTTAACCATTCCTTCTGGTTCATCGATCCTGATCAACATGAGATTGTTCCAGGAGTTTTCTATACTTGCAACTATAGTTATGCGATTTCTGCTTTTCCTGTCTTCTCATCTGATCCTTCACATTATATTCTTTCTTTTGTTTTTTGGCACATTCAGTTGCTGCCAATTCTTATCTACTTCTGGTATGATATCTATTCCTGCTTGATGCTGATATGCTTCTGCTAGACTAAGTAGGGAAGTCATCTTTTTTCTCCTTATGTTTCAAATTTTTCACTATGTTTGGGTCTTGTGAGGTCAGCAGATATGTATGCAGTCGCACAACTGCAGATGTATATATGTAATCAATTTCAAGGAGGCCCATACCTCCTTCGGAATGGGGAATATATAATCTTGGTATGTACTGATTTTTATAAATCATTTGATGAGCATGAAGCATCCTTCTTGTTTTCCTGTCTAATCTATCCAACACCTTTTGGGGCCAATCAATTTACTCCAAAACTGTAAGTTAGGACAAGAAGAGCAAACTGGTTTATAGCTTGAACTTTGTTCTTAGATGTCAATGCTATTTTCAGGACTAATTTAAGTCTTCTAAAATATTCTTTAGTGAGTTTTATTCACATTTGTTTATGTTTTATTGTTGATCCTCCATCAATTCCCAAATATTTTTACACTCCCTCTTGCTCATGTTCTTTTATATCACATTCTTGTCCCAAACTGATGTTTTCTTGGTGCTGCAATTTTCCTGCTTTAAAGGTTGCTTTTGCAGATTTATCAAGACCAAATGACATTCATATATCATCTAAAAAAGGTCTGACTACATGCCATTCATCATCTGATGAGCTATACAGTTTTAAATCATCAACAAAGAGAAGATGAGAAGTCTATACTTTTTTGCCTTCTGGAAGTCAAATTATAGCATAACCTAATCTGTTAAGCAGACAGCTTAATGGGTTAAGAGCAGGACAAAAGACTAGCGGTGACAGAGTCACCTTGCAATATCCCACTTTGTATTTTTATCCCTGGTATAATAATTTGTCCTTTATCACGGCTTAACTGCAAAGTTGTTTGCCACTAATTCATGGTTGCTGTGATGTAATTTATGAGTGTAGGGTGTATCTTATACATTTTTAAGCACTCTTTTATCCATGAATTTTATGATACTCTCCAATGCTTTTTTGTAGTCTATCTATGCCATACTTCGATTATTTCCCTTTTTACAGTTTTTCACAATGACTTTATTTAACAACAAATGATACTTTGTTCCATATCACTTTCTTTTATTACCCTTTTTTTCTATTGCCATAGTTGAGTTTTCTTGTAAATGAATATAAACTCTGTCGGCATCAATTCCAGTGCATAGTTTATACATCGTCGGAAGGCAAGTTGTTGGGCTGTAGATTTTAGGGTAGCTTGCAGGTTCACTCTTACGTAGTAGCATTGTTTTTCTTGTTAGCAAGCTGGTGTCTGTTTGGGGTGTGCATATAAATAGTGCTTACTCATGTCAAATCTTTTTGAAAAGATGCTAATACTTTTAGCCAGACGTTAGGTATTGCATCTGGGCCTGGGGTTTTCCAGGTAGAGGCTTTTCTTAACTTTGATTCAGCCTCTCTGTCTGTTACATCATTCCCTTTCATATTCTGTACATTTAAACTTATTATTCTTTCTTCTACTTCTTCTATCCATTTAGCATCTTTATTATGTTCCACAGGATCTTCATAAATATTTCTCCAATATGCATCTATTTCTTCTTTTTTTGGTGGTCTTTCAATTCCTTTTACCTTGTTTCTCAGTTCTCTATAAAACTTTGTTGGGTCATCAATAAATTGCTTAATTTGTACTTTATATTTATCTATGTATCTTCGTATCTTCTAAGTTTTTCTGCCTGTGCTGATAGTTTTAATTTATTATTTTTGATAGCGCATGATAAATCTTGATCCTTGATAATACTGCACATTACTTCAATCACATCAGTCTTTCTGAGTATTTTTGTTGATCTGTTCCCTCTTCTATACTCTTCTAATGGTGACATGTCTTATCTTAATTGCTTTATAGTTTTCTCTGTTTGATGCTTCCATGACGGCTTTCAATTTCTCCCTGTCCTTTCCCTTACTACCCTGTGTTCTTGTGGTAGAACTTTATCTGTTATTAATTTGGCTGCACAGTAATGTATCCTATTTACTTCTGTTGTATCGCATTAATCTCTATGGACAGTCCTAATTACTGTGTTCATTCGTTTTATCAAACTTCTAACTTTTTGGATTTTATTGACCTTCTGCAGTCTATTTCTTTCATTGATGTTAATACGTCTATCTATGTCTATTAAATCAAGCAACTCTTCTCTTAGATCATTTTCTTTTAAACTGAGGGCACATTCTTTGTTCACCATTTCCTGCAGGAATTCTATAGAATGTTCCAGAGCTTCTTCCTGTGACATGTTCTCTTCAGTTTCACCCTGTGTCATCCATTGTTCTTTCATATGAGAACTCATTGGTCTATCACTCCACGATATTAACTGTGTCAGAGTTGCCACAGTTTTCTGTTCTTTCCCTGGCTGCATAGCTCCAGCTGAACCTTTGTACTGGTTTCCTACGGGAGGCTCCAAAGTATCTCCATATGTCAACTGATTAGATGCTAACTGCTCCACCAGTTTCTACTTAATTTGGGTGTCCACTGCTCTATTCTTTTGTATTGTTATCTGAAACATTTTCTACACTAACTCCTTCACTTTGCAGGTAATCCATAACCTCAGTTTCTATTTCTTTAACGTCCCCATTACTAATCCTCTTTTTTTACTTTTCCTTTTTGTTTTCTTATTTTTTTTGTGATTTTATTTTTTTATTGTGAAATTTTCCATATCTGGATTAATTAATTTGTCTTTTTTCTTTTGCATAAATATTGTACCATATCAGATCTCTTTTTCTTTCCCATGTCCATATTTCTTTTTTATACCATTCAAACATCTCTAAATTTTGTTCTTTAAATTTTCTCACTTCCTCGGTCACTTCTTTTTCCAAATGCCACAAGGTTTCTTAGCCTATATAGTATTTTTCATGGATCTGTTTTATTAATGAACACAAATTTTTATTTGAAGCTTCTAACAGTTTTTCTTGTGGAAGTATTTTTCTTTCCTCTAATTTCTCTCTTAATATTTTCGTATATATCTTTTGTCTGGAAATTCTGGGCTTCTTGCATACTAGTAACAATACATAATTTCTTTCTTATACTCAATAGTCCACACTATCATCAGTATGGCTCCTTTTTAGCCTATCAGTTTTTGTGATTTTTGTGGACTGCTACTTCTTTCTACAATAGGGGACATCCTCCCACTGGGCCTGACCTAGCCCCATTGTAAGAATATTTCCATGTCTTGAGGATTCTACAGTCATTTTTTTCCAGTCTTGGTAGTAGTGCACCTGCCAGAATTGGGCACTTTATTATCCTGGGACTTGTGCACTCAGCTATCTTCTTTATTTTTAACCTACTTCTGTCCAATATATATGCTATATAAAACAGAGTCTATATATCAGTGTCATTTTGATGAGATTTTGTGAAAAAGAGGTTGCACCCCATGAAAGTACTCATCAACACTTGAGGAGGAATTCAATTCCAGCAATACTTCTCTCCTTTTGCTGATTTTATCATCTCTCCATTCAGACCATTGTACAGTTTGTTCTATGCTCTATTTAGATTGTGGGCACATAGGGTAGGTATACAATGAACCCTTAGAGGTACTGTTGGATTGAAAACTGAGTGATATTGGAAGAGGCCATCAGGAACATTATAGCCTGTGGAGTTCGGAGGCGTTACAGCCTGTGGAGTTTGGAAAAGTTGCTTTGTAATTAAATATTAAAACTTGAAAGGGAATAAAGATAAACATAAACTGTTGATATAAAATGTACCATACAATAAGTTATAATTAACATCTCATATTCCCTAGGTAGTGCAACATTTAGATTTACAGGCCTTAACTTTTATGCTATCCAATGATCAATATCTGGGATATTTATGAATCACATTCAGCATCTATCAATTAATTACTAGTTTCCAATTTTTTTATGAACAATAAGCTTAGAATATTATTCAACAAGGTTTACT
Source organism: Protopterus annectens (assembly GCF_019279795.1). Lineage (NCBI taxonomy): Eukaryota > Metazoa > Chordata > Ceratodontiformes > Protopteridae > Protopterus > Protopterus annectens. The sequence goes on from NC_056737.1 coordinate 246,834,163, forward strand.
ATCAAAATATTGCATGGCAGTTATGTGAAACTTGGAAGGATGAAACTTGCTGATCCAAATTTCCATAAAGTCGATTCCTAAATGTTCAGATCCACAACAACGAATGCTAGTGTGCATTCGCTGTTGTGAGTTTGACATTCTGACTGGCGATCGCACTACAGTGACGATCGGGAAATTTACCCTTTTCCTCACTATAGTTTGATCTTGGAGTTTGTATATATAATTAGCATGGGGTGTGAGGGCACAGCCCCTGACATGGGGGATGCAGGGGGCTTGCTCCCTGCAAAACTTTGGTAAGAAATCACCAGAAGTCCAGGTAAGTTTGAATTACTGACATTACCACATTCGGTGTTTTGAGTGGATGATGTTTGGATTTTAAGATTTTTTTGTGGGGGGTAAGTAATTACTCGCGCAAGTGTGTTTTGAGATTTATAGTAAACCATTTAACAAGATGCATTTTTATCAAAGCAGGCAGGTTGTGTACAACTGTAGCACAGTGCAAATGTTGTACTGTATTTTTTTTTTTCCTTTTGTTATCTGGTTGAGTTTTTTAGATGTGTTGAAGCATGTCTCCTTATCTTACATGCGAGACTTGATACTTTGATTCCCAAAATTTGAAAATGAAAGTACGAGGATATGAAACTTATTCTTGCATTTTTAAGCAGCATTATTTAAGGGAGGGGTCTTTGTCATCTGCATCCCTTAATTTAGATGGCTGCAATCCCACATTCCTATTACTCATATATACTAAAGCTGAGATTGTTGTACTTAGGAATAGGGAGAATAGCGTGAGATACTTCAGTCCTGGAGTTAGCATACATCCCCACATTTGCATTTGAATTCTTCTTCTTCTGAGAATCTCAATTACAGAAAACTACTCCGGGCTGTATCAACACATCTTCTACAGCATTCCATAGTGGATAAGTTGTGATACCACGTAATAAAGGGCAATTTACAGGTGCTAGGGTACATTCTGGATCATCTGTCAGTGGTGCTGTTTATTTAATTATCTTTCCATATGTTTAACTTGTATCACATTTTTTATCACATCTCTGTGCTATGCAACACAAATACAAACGCAGATGCACACAGATGCACTAATGGGTATTGCTATGCAATGTTGTGGTTCTTGAATATTGTTACATACAATGCATAGACAGTATTTGTACAAACATTTCTGTGTGTGTGTGTGTGTGTGTGTGTGTGTACACACATGTGTATATGTACGTTTGTATATGCAAGTGTGTGTGCCTGTATTTTTGAATGCAAATGTGTGTATGTCTCTGTGCATATGAAGAGGTCAAATAAGAAAGGAAAGTTGTTACCTAAGGTACTATCAGTTAATGCCTTTTTGTTAAAAGAAAAGTCAGTAATCAAAATCCTAGTGGTTGTTGACTAAATTACTACACATGCTGATACCATTTTAAGTGTTCTTTAGATTCCATCTCTTGAATACTATACATAACAGAGTAGTTTAGGGCTGTCACAGGCTCCATTGCAAACTCTCCTTTAATGAATGCAGAGCGTGCATTTGGTCGTGTCATTCATCTTCTGCACAAGCGAGTCATGACCGAGTCTTGTCTTCATTTATCCAAACAAGCAAAGCTGAATAAATATCCTACTCATGCAGCTAGATTGTTGGCAGGTATGATGAATGACCTCTGTGTGGTAAAAAACACTATCTATTTTTGTAAATATTTATATTGCATCAAAAGTGTACAAAGGTCAGACTATCAAAGAACACAGGAAAAATACTAAATGTTGCATCTAAAGGCTAATGCAATAAACTCACAACCTTATAGCATTATCTTGTTAGAACTGCTTGTTTTATGTTGTTACAAGTATAACATGATGAACGAAAATACCGATACGAAAGTAAGCCTTGTCCTGAGTTTTTTAGTAATGGCTAACAAAATTGGTTTTAAGAGAAAGACTATTGAATTTTCAGATTTATTATGGTTAATTGGTTTGACTTGCCTGATCTTACCTTTAACTTTGATCTAATGAAGACAGTGATGATGATAAAGTTGAATGTGGACTTTCATCACAGTGGTGCTTTAGATTTTTCTTCTAGCTCTAAAACTGTGATAAAAGGTCTGATGCATTGCTCCTCCCTTGTCTAAACATTTTAAGAATTAGAATTGCATCTGTGTGATATCCTCTGTGACCCATTCTGGACATTTGATGTCTTAGGACAAATCTTTGATTTTGCACAGAGCATTAATGATTTGTAGTTAACTTTATAACCTATATTCTGCATTTTTTCAGTCTTAGCACATTCTCTTGTCGCTGTAATGTCAAACCCTAAAATTTGGCCGGCATGTGTACCAGAAGAAATTATACATAAAAGATACTTCACAAGGAATTTGCTTCAGAACTTGCCATACATTAAATGTGATATAATTATAAAATCTGCAAATAAATGCATTTTTATTTATGTTCTTTTCTTTGAAGATATTATCCTAAAATGTATCTAGGTTACATGTTGACACATTTCAGTAAACACACACATGTTTATATGCATATGCATGCTCAAGTGCACATATATTCACACTTGTGCATGCATACATGGAAAAATCCATACTCTTCAACCAGGATTCAAAAAGAAAGAAAACATTTTGCAGATAATGTGCATTTAGTTTTAAAAGTTCTTTCTTTGACTACAAATGCAATCTTTAACTCTAATCCAATACCATGTTGAAAGAAGTAATTAGCAACTCTTTGTACTATAACTATGGTAAGTTGCAACACCAGTCTTGCATTTTAAGTTCAAAACAACTAAAGACACTAATGAACAGTTTTGATGATGTCTACAGTCACATATCTACACATAAAGCATTCATATGTTGAGGCAAAGGAGGAACAATGCATCAGACCTTTTATCACAGTTTTAGAACTTGTTAGCAGGTGTTTTTTTTTGGTAATCTAATCAACTATTCCCAGTAGGCTTTTAAAAAACTGACTCACTCTATCAGGTGAGAGGAGAAAATATATCATCAGTGCATTCTCTTTTCATTCTATATTACCAGTCAATTGATATAACTCAATTGTTATTATACATCAGCTCATGGTTAAACCACAAATGAAAATCCGATAACAAACTCTAGCAAAATGCTTGCTTCTTCTCTGCCGCTACTGTATCGTTCTGTCTTCTCCAGCTGGTTCATGATTAACTACAAATTCCATGCACTAAGTGTGTCACTTATTACTGTTTTTGTCCTAAACACACCAGTTATATAACCATATTTATTTTGCTTCTGCTTCTATAAAACGTACATGCAGAGTATGATTATGCAGTTATATCTAGGCTAGATATTCAACAGTTTTGATTTTTGCAGCTATGTAAGTATTCTATTCTGGTAGGATTGTATTATTCCCAGAAGCTAATATCTCCCCTACCCCATAGAAAAGAAAAATAAAATGTACCACTAGTTTTGGAATGAAGGAAACATTTAATTGCCTTTGTGGCATGAAGTTGTTGATTTTCCAGAACATATATGTGTTACTGCGTGACTATATGTATATTGGTTATTCAATAAACTTTCTGCGTTTCAGCAGAGCATGGGCTTTTTTTTATTAGTTTATATTCATTGATAGTATCTCAAATGGAGAACGTTGTGCAGTTTCTATACATATGTATGTGTGCTCATGCATGCATATGTATAGACCTTGCAGTTCAAGTACCCCTACAAAGTAGATTTTTTGTACACTTTAAATTTGCTACTTTAAGTGACAGAATATTTTATCTGTTATAAAAAAGTCATTGCTCCAAGGATGCACATGTTTTTGAGGGAGTAAAAACACATTCCTGTCTGGATTTTAAATATTACTGCTGTTAATGTTTTAAATACTGAGGTGGTGGTGCTGTGGTAGCGTTGTCACCTCACAGTAAGACGTTGTCCTGTTCGATTCTCAGCTAAAGCGTCTTCTGTGTGGAGACATGCGTGAATGGGCGTACCTTCGCTGAAGGTTGTGCATCAGAGCTGGCAACTCGGCACGTAAAAATCTACTGCCAATCATTAGCGGACCGTAGTTCCGCTGTGGCGACCCCTAACCGGGAAAAAGCTGAAAGACACAACAACAACATTTGTATAATGTTTTAAAGAAATGAATATTTTATTTTTTGTTTAAACAGCAAAACATTCCTTAAGTTATGAACCAGGAAACCAGGAAATTAAGTGTACATATTTAAGTTTAGCAGTTGTAAATATTTATAAAAAATGTATGATGTAGTCAGCTTATGGTTCTAAACTGTGTCACTGCTGTTGTACTGTCCTATCACAGAAAGTTATTCTGCAATTGCTGTGGGGAGATTTTGCATTTAGTACATAGAGTCAACCTTCATGACAGAAAAACTGCAATTACAGTGTAACGTTTCATTATGTGGGTTCCCACAGAAATCAAGTTCCAAATGTCTTGCCTAAGTATCCAGTTTAACATGTCTTTTGTAAGACTAGACACTCAAAATTAAGAAGACTTTAAACTGCTGCTCCACCAAGCAAAACATTATTAAAGCATTAAAAGGAAGCATATGGTAGTCAACACAATGGTCCACAGTAGGCTAGGTGAAGTAACAGTCTGTAAAAGCCATAGATGCAGAAACAGGACTGGACCTGAAACAAAAAGAGTAGCAACTCAAACAAAGAGGGAGCACTCAAAAAGACTGCCTGCACCATACTATGGGATGACATACATATGTATAGCCAGCAACACTTACCAAGCACAGAACTGCAACTTAGAAAAGTAAGACTTATGTAGAACAAAACTGAGATGCTCTGCTGCTGTGTTAACAACCAAACCATAGGTGCAAGTGTAGAGTTGTTTTAGTACTGTTTGTTGGTGAAGAACACTTCATGCATTCCTGGGAATGTCACATGCAGCAAATCCAGCCAATGCCTTTATTTCAGAAAATGTCTGTAGAATAAAGCACTGGATGTAGTGTCAGCTCCTGGTCAGCAATATAAGTGTTAATTGTGATGGTTAGATGCAGTGACATCATCTATCATGCCCACAAAATGCAGTCTGACACAACTAATTAAATTCATGTATTTATCAACAGATAGTTACTAGTCAGTAATGAAGGATTTAAAACCTCTATCCTTTCCCTTGTAAGCTTGGTATCCCTGATTGAACAGAGTGCTGAAAGATGACAACAGTGGGTATACAGTGATGCTCACAGTAGGAAGTGACTTAAAGGAGCTACAGTGCACTAACTAGAGGCTGTTTGATAGCGCATTTACTGTTAAGGGGAGTGTATGCGAACACTTACATACAGATCATGAAATCTGCCAAGGGAGAAAAAGCTAAGATAGTACATGTCATCTACATTTGTATGTCCCACAAGACAGTGCACTCATACAGCACACTGTGACATATCTTTTGAGTGGAAAGCTGTGCATCATGTCCTGTCTCATCCATGTATTCTGACATCACTGTCAAGGTACTGTTCAAGGTGTGCCACAATTATTATAGCCGAATCATGTGGCGATATGTCCAACCCAACAGACTATCTTTGCTGTTTGGTACAGATGAAGTGTTTGCATTGCAGATGTGGTATCTTCATGCCACAAGGCAAATAACCATGGCAGTTCTTCTGCAAACTGTACATGAAACACACAACAGAGTGGATGGTATGCATGAATTTATGTCCTGTAGAAAAATTCCATTACCTAATTGTTAACTTATGGCACAGAGGAAGAGCAGATTATTATGGATCACTGAGAGAAGGAAGTTGTATGCATCAGAACTGGATTAATTATTTATTTATTGCTGTAATTTCCCCTTGTAATTTTTGTGCAATCACTTAACTTTGCAATATCATCTTCTGCTGATATTAATCACTTGATGCTCCCTGCAGCTTCAATGTCACAAGGGCTGCTACAACTGAAAAAAATCCTCTCTTTACAAAATATATAACTTTTTTTTAGCTACTAGGCCCAGTGACCAGAGAGAAGATCTGGAGCACAGGGCCTACCATATTGAGTGTGGCTGGCATACTGTGGTGATAACATTATGGTTAGCCTAACTGCACTGATGTATTGTGTCATAAAGCATGCAATGTTATGTTGCAAGGAACTGGTCAGTATGTAGTGCAGCTGTAGTGGCACCTCCCGTGTGATGGTCCTTAAAGCTTCTTGTCCACTCATTAACAGTTGTGTCTTTTTGGCTACTGGACTACACCAGTTGTAGGCAGCATGGGCACCCCAACACATACCATTTCTCCTTGTCCCTAAGAGAGTTGAACAGGTTGCCTTGTTTTTCATTTCTTTTCCTCCGTTCAGTCCTTCAACACTGGTGCTGCTAAGGAACTCCATCTCATGTGGGTCACAGTTAGGGCTCTATCCACCTATACCTCACAGCCAGCAAGCAGGCTGTACTTTACAACACAGTTCAACACTGTGATGTTGTAAGCTCTTTGGGTTATTGGTAAGCAGTTGATCACTTCTGGAAGGCACTGCTTCATGGGTTTTCTGTGACCTGTTAGATATGGACACATCTGACCTTGGATCTTCATTTATCACAGACCACCACAGCACATTTACTGGGCATAGAAACATGCTGTCATAGGATTGATTAATAAAACTTTTTATTCTTATTTGTCTTTTTTTGTCAAAGACTTATGTTTATCTTCCATAAAAACTGCTTCTTCTGCGCTCATTATTGCAAAAAAACAATGTATTAAATTTATCTGGGCATATCTTTGACTAAATATTCCAATCAGGAACCTAGGGTAGATCCAATTACAATCAGCAACCTTGCAGTATGTATCACTGTATCACTTCCCTAAACAATTACACTTAGTAAAATTAGAAATACACTCACATGATTCTGGCAAGTCTGGAAATATAGTACAAGAGTTAAGGCCATAAGCTGCCAATTTTTTTTTATCTTAGAGTCCTAGATTTAATGACAGACAACGATGTATATGACTCCTACAATAAACTGGTCCAACACCTTCATTACAGCTATTAATGTATATTTCAAATGCAGTAAAAGTGCTATCTTGCATTTTAACTTGTTTATTTTTCAGAATGTGCATCAGAACCTGTTTATTTCTACACCTGCTGCCAGCCACTATATTGTGTTTTATATATTGTAAAAGATGAATGTCTTAAATCAAAACCAAACAATAATGTATTGACAAAGCAAAAAGTTTTCAGTGTATGACTCTAAAAATGATTAGTGCTTCTTGTATATAAATATTTCATTTTTTATGGTTTTTCCAAATGTACATTATGTTAGTATCAAATAACCCGTTTTATTATTTTAATAATAAAAATACTAACACATATTTTATTATTTAATTAAAGTGAGCTGGTCTGCATGTAGTGCTGTGATTCTTTTGTTTCATTTAGCCTTTATAATGGAAGTGCAGTTTCTACTGAGTTTTTTTAGTATACATGCATGAACATGCACACACAGCCATCCATCCATATATATGCATAATATATATAGTTATTTATACGGGTCAGATGAATTTTTGGCATACAATAGAGAAACCTCCCTTTCTTGTGTCATGAGATATTTAACATCCAACTGAGCTACCATCAGTCAGGTAGATAGAACCATGGTTAATATGTCATCTGAAAGATGGTCCCCTCATAAGTGCGATACCTACCTCATGGTGCCATGAATTGTCAGGTCTGGAATATAAACCCAATACAACCCATAGTGTTCTCAGCACAAAGGTGAGTGTTCAGCCTGCTTTACTGCTACCACTCATGTTTTGGAATTCAATGGCTCTTATGGAAATTCAACTAACTCACATTGATGGGACCTTGGTTTTATCTCTCATTTGTTGGATGACACCTAAATTGTGTAGTACTCTCTTTGGGATGTAATACAGCATCTATATTGAAGAAATGAATCCAAAAATCTGGTGAGGAGACAGAATGCACATCTTTCAGATCTTTCCAGAACGAAAGGTGAATGTGCCACCTTCTGATCTACTGAGTTTGATCTACTGAGTTTGTTGGATAAATGCACAGACAAACAGATGGACAAAGAGATCAGACAGACAGACAGACAATATTGCTCAAGCTTCTTGTATTCAGGTTTCATGCCAATCACGTCAAAGGAAATTATGCTTTATGAAAATAATGCCATTATGAATGTGGGGCTACACCCTTCTAGTCTGTCTGCTTGTTACAGTGTTTGCTGTTTGATACATAGTAGCTTAAGGAAATTTATGTATTCTTACTGCAGTACTACTCTGTTTCATGGTAAAACGTAATGTAATATCGGGAACTATGACAATCTCTCACACTGTCATTTCCCCAAGAGACAGTACATTAGAGAATCAAATAATTTTTCTTGTCTTTCTCAAAACTTGTTCAGCTTTTATTTAAATGTTGTGAATCAGTCTAACTGCATTGCTTTCACTGGATTTTAATTTGTTTACTATCCCATTGGAAGACTTCTGACCTTCTTCATTATATTTATTACAGAATATCTAAACGCCTAGGCTTTACACTCTTGGTTTACAGATAAGCAAGTGTAAACATATTCTTATGATCTAGCATAGCTCTAGGCCTATACCTACCTGGCAAATTCATAAATACGTACAGGCAAAATTACGCAAAATTCATTTTGGAATGTTCCATTTCCAGCTCTTTGTAACGGCACCTATGGTATCAAATTTACATAATAGAGGTTGGTTATAGATGGCACTACCATTTCCTAAAATATAAATATAATTTTACCTAAATCTGTGAAGCTATTCAGTTTTTCTGTTGTGTGTAAGTTGACGTATTATAGCAGCTGTCCCAATTCGTTTTATATCATTATTTTGTTTTACTTAGAAAAAGATTATACCAATTAGTATCATCTTCATCTACTTTCATTGTTTTCTAATCCTAATGTGTGATCAGTGTTTGAAATAAATACGATGTATTTCAGATTTGAAGAACATTTCAAAGAGAAAATTGAAATGATTTAAAAAATATATGTATTGTGTAATTACCACAGATGGCAAAGAATGCTGAACAGTGCAATAATTTTCTGCAATATGACATATGTAAGAGTTATATATAAAGTAAAGTGGAATGAATTTTGAAAGGAAAAAAGCATAAAACAGCATGACTGCACCATACACACATTATGTAAATTGCAGCATATATGTAAATGAGGGATAAAATTAGAAATGAATGCTCAAACTGTAGTAGGCACAGTTTGCATAAAATGTAAAAAGGCCTGCATTTACAGATGTATCAGCTTTTATGCCAGGCTGTGACAAGAGTGGCAGCTGTTTCACTGCAGGATGCAAGATCTACCTAAGCAGACATTCTTATGGTAAAAGACGCATCTAGGATTATTCTGATCACCTGAATCTAATTCAATCAAAAGTGGATTAGACTGAAACAATTATACTGAAACCACTTTCAACAAAAATCTGAGGTAATCTCTATTTTGGGGGGGGGGGTGGCACCACTGCACCCTCCATGTGATCAGGTCTATATTATAAGCTCAAACAGTGTTTTCTTCGAACACTTAAATGATGACACGTAAATAGCAAAAGCTGGAAAATGTGAACAGCCACTTCCGCAAATTTTTTCCCTGTGAAAAAATGTGCTTGGCCGTTATCGGGAATTGCCATTTTCTCCAATGTAGAGTGATCTCAGAGTTGGTATATTTAGTTGGAGAGTGTGTGTGTGTGTGTGTGTGTGTGTGTGTGTGTGTGTGTGTGTGTGTGTGTGTGTGTGTGTGTGTGTGTGTGTGTAGGGGGGGGGTCACAGCCTCCCACTTGATTAGGGTTTTAAAGTTTGTTTTTATGTTTATGGCCAAGCAAATTTTTTCCCCTAGGAAAACATTTGTGGAAGTGGCTGTTTGCAGTTTACAGTTTTCACTCTTTATGTGTCGACCTTTATGTGTTTGAAGAAAAGACTCTGAGTTTATAATATAGACCCATGTAGCAAACCCCCCAGCTTATATATACCCAATCTGAGGTTCCACAAAAGTGGGAAAAATGGAAAACTCTACTTTAGCAAAAAGTGGTTTCAGCATAATTGGTTTGGTCAAATCAACCTTTTATTTAAATGTATTTAACTAATTGATTGGCTCTCCCTTCACTTTTATACGTATGTTGGTCCTTACTCCATAATTTGGAATGTTTATCAGGATTCTCAAGAGGGACTGGAGTGTCCCACGTATATGGCCAGACTCTGTGAGGTCTTTACTGCAAAAACTAGGCAACATTGGATGATCAGATGATTTGCATATGCAAAAACAATGAAGTCCATTCTTTAAGTGCATAACACAATGTTCTGTATTCCTCATAAAAAAACACATCCCATTTCTTTCATGAGGTATTTATAAATTGCATACATAAGCACTAAATAATTATCTCCATAGCTATGTTAGAATGGAACTGAGCATTCTCTATATGAAACACTGCTTGGATATTTGGAATAAAGCATTTAATAATGCTAGTGTTCAGAGTTACCCATCTAAATCTTCATATTTTCATTGAGTTACTCTCAGGTAATTTAGTTTCAATTTTAGATTCAGTCAGAATCATTATATTGTTGAAGACAGAAAGGATACCTTTTTCATATAAAACTATTCTGTCATGTGTCTCTTATATGTCTTTGCACTTTGCTACTTTTATATGTGCAATGGGCTGAGTGGACTACACAGTCGTGCCTTAAAGAGATATCGTCAGTTTCTTCTGCATAGCTGGTGATAGTGAGTTGCACGAGGGAATAAGGAAAAGGATATATTGCTGGCTGACAACACAAAGATAGGTTGAAAAGTCTTGTGAACAACTTGGGAACTTTGCAGAAAACTGGGAGTTAAGGTTCAATGCAAAGCTCAGTGCTCTTAGGCCACAGTGACTGTTATGTGAAGTATCAGCTGTGTAGGCTGCAGCTGATTGCAACTGAAAATGAATTATGTGTGGTACTGACCACACCTAGATTAGGCTATCAGGAGAAGGGTGACAGGACAGTGAATGATAGGGTGCATCCTCAGGATGATAGATTCCAGAGGCAAATAGGCAAAACCTCCACACTACAGGACTTTGGTCATGGCACAGAATGAGTATGGCATACAGTTGTGGAGGACCTATGAGGAAAAGGATATTAGGCTGCTAGAGAGACAGAGAGAGAGAATTAAGAGGAAAGCATCTAGAAAGATCCATAAGATGGAGGGAGTATAACCAGAGGTTATAGTAACTACAGTTCTTCTCACTTAAGATCAGAGGAGACAGGAGGTATAATACTGGTGCAGAAAATCATGTCAGGCAGATAGAAAGGGATCATTCTGAACAGAAAGGACAAAATGAGGAGAAGGAAGAGAGGGAAGAGGCATAGGTAGCAGATTATAGGGACTAACTCCATTGATCTTTTAAAGCACATTTTCATGGATAGCAAATGCACAGAGGTATTAATAAAGATATTGAAAAGGCGGTAAGTGGAAGGAAGGGGTAGAGGGGTGGTAGAATACTTAAAAGATCAGATGAGTTAGGTTTATTTTCTCCTTCTGCCATTAAGGAAATGAAATACAATATTATATAATATATGGTCACCTTAATTTCTTGAGCTTCCATATTCCAGTTGTGACTCAAATTCCTTTACACATCTTTTCTCTTAATTTGTAAGGCACAATAATCTTGGTCAGCTTTGAATTTTAAGCCTTAGACACATCTTACTTTCACCCTATTTTTTGATAAGGTTTTCTTATGCAATTTTGTACATGCAGGCCGAATTAAGATAATCATCCACTATCATCCCTAATAATATTCTAAGAGAAATGACTTCTGTGGTTGTATTATCCAAAGAGATTACTTTAAATTTTGTTTTTTGTAGTTGAAGAATTTGGGGAAAAAAGTAGTAGTTTTTTATGTGTAGGGTGTTGGTGAGAATGTTAAAAAGCAGGGGACCAAGGATAGAGCATTGTGGTGACTGGGAGGTATGAAAAGAGGGTGCCATTTTTACTGACTGACACCTATTTGATAGGTAGTTTTTGAACCATAGAAGGGTGGGCTGAGAGAGACCTAATGAGAACATTTAAGTAGATGTTTGCTCTGACAAGCTGTGTCGAAGTCTTTAGACAAGTCTAGAAATAAGGAGGAGACTAGTTTGACATTCTCTCTAGCTTTAGTAATAGTATCTGTCTAGGTTAGAATTGCAGTATTAGTACTATGGAAAGGATTGAAGCCATGTTGTGTGGAGTATAGTAGTTCTTCCTGCAGGAGACAGTTTAGCAATTGTTTTGGAATCCATTTTTCAAGTATTTAGTAGGGGGGATAAGATTGCTATAGGTTTATAGTTAGCAATATCTGTTGAATGTCTTCCTTTGTACAGATGGGTAATATGTGACGTTTTCCAGAGAGAAGGAATGTGAGATTCCTTGACTGACCTATTTATAAGGATCGAGGCAGGGTAGACAATGCTATTGGCTGTTATTTTAAGGTACTCTCTTGGAAGGTCATCAGCTGATGTAGAGCATGGTTTGAAATTAAGAATAGTTTAATAGGGAGCGGAGCCTAGATGGCTAACTGATAGCAGAATATTTCTAGAGCTCCATAAAACTATACTAGAAAACAGAAAAAAATGGCTTTATCTAATAGAAACAGGAAAACTTTATCAATGAACTTTCAAACTACAACCTTACCAAATTTCAAGAAATTCTGTTGAGTTTTTCCTGTCAAAATAAATTGGAGATCATTACAACTGTATGAAAATGTCCACTTCAAAGAACTCTCACACAGAAACTACTCTGAAAAAGGAGATCCAGTTGATGTCTTCCACATTTCATGAACTGTCCTTAAAAATGGATAGATTTGCAAACGATCTGGAAAATCTAAAGGAAAACTGTCAAAACCAAACTGATGTCCTTAAGGAAATATTACAGCAACAACAAAATAAAATCCTCAACATGGAAATTTCTCTGACTGACATAGATGGGAGACTCAAAGAAAAAGAAATCAGTCAGAATTCTTACTACACCAAAATAACTGTCTAATTAACAAAATAGATGATGAGACTAGAGAAAGGAGAGCAAACATAAGAATCTTTGGTCTTCCAGAGAAAACAGAAGGAGAGGACATCATAACTTTTCTTGGCTACCTGAAATACTTGATTTAAAGGAGGGACTATCAAATGGAATAGAGAGAGAGAGCTCATAGAGCCATTGGAAGATCACAACCCTCTTTATCCAAAACACCTCCAAGATCAATTGTGGTAAAATTTCTGTCATATCTGTATAAAGAATTTACACTAAAATCAGCCTGGAGGAAGAGTCCCTTAATATACAAAGTCAGATAACATTTGACAATGACTACTCTGCAAGAGTGCTAGAACTAAGGAACAAACATGGCCATTGGTGAAACTCCTCAAACAAAACAAAATAAAAGCACAACTGTCCTATCCTACTAAAATCAGAATTTTCTACTCAAATAACTGGAGAACCTTCAATAACTTCAAGGAAGCATCTTCATTTATCAAAAATAATAAAATCATTATTATTCCTGAAGAAATGGACTGGTCTACAACAACCAATTTGAAAAGATACTCAGAGAAAAACACCTGGACTGATGTGAAGAAAAAGAAACAAAGAACTGAACTTAAAACTACAAAAATTCTCAAATCTTTCAAAGATTCAGCAACAATATAGACTACTGGTTCTTACAACAAAACATATGTATTTTAATTTATTTTATTGATTATAACTTATTGTGGTATTTCTTTCTTTCTTTTTATTGATCTATATATAAGTTTATTAACACAAGCTCAAACTCTGCATCAGAAATCAAAATGAAAACTCACCCCCGGATTCAGCAATCCTTGCACAGTGTGCAGAAACAGTGCAGGAGTCCCAGGAGGCAATATGTTCGCCGTGCAATCCAGGAATAAGCTGCAGGGATGTGCATGACCGCTTCTGCACTATTCCTGCAAGGATGCAGCTCATGTATGCAAATTACCCCATTTGCAGGTGAAAACCATGCAAATGAGGTGAATGCATGATCCAGGAAGCTGGCAGCTGGCCGTGCAGGACTAGTGTAATCTGCAGAAATGTACTTGGTTAGTAACCGAGTACATTTCTGCAAACTAAAAAACGGAGTCATGACAGCTCCAAATAAAGGGTGTATATAATGTGTAAAGCATGCCAATGGCCAAATATATAGCCATTGGCATGGAAAACAGTTAAAAAAAACTTTAATTTTTTTAGCCGATTTCTGCTGTTTAAGCATAAGGCAGTGGCTCACAAACAGGATCGAGTGAAAAATAAAAAATAAAATAACCTGAAATGAGCATTCTAACCAAAATCACTATTTTGCCATTATACTCAATGGCAGGCAGAAGACAACAGGGCCAGTGAATAGTGGTTGCTAAGGGGGGAGGCTCAGTGTGGGACCTGTAACTATGCATCAGCAGGCAATCCTATGCAAATGAGGGGAATGATACTGAATGCCAGATTTCCCCTCAATACTAGTCAGCACCCAACAGTGTAAGTGCAGGAATAGCATGGTGCAAGCCTAAGAGTTAGCTGACATCATAAGGGGGGGGGGGTGTCAGGCATACTGTAAGTGGATTGGAGCCCTGTGGCTTGGGTTTGCCCTTAGCTTAGCAGAGCTAAGCAAGGGTGTGTGTCTTAGGCTGCCTAGCACTCTTACATTGCCTAAGTGGGTGTGTGTCGCACACCAGGTTTTAAAGGAAAAAAAAAAGTAAACCAGGAAATAGCAGCTCTGTGCACATTTCAGCACTCTGCACGGCGCGCCCCCAGGCTTAAATAGGAAGGCAATGGGAAGGGAAAACAGCAGTGGAAAGGTAATCCAGGAGAAGTAGCATAGCTGGCAGGTGAAATGTTTCAGAATCAGCCAATTACACAGGCAGTAGCCCAGTCCACATTACTATAAACTATGCAAACATCTTTGCCTCTGTTTTTTCCCACATACTCTACACCACCGGTGTGTACATGCGGGGACATTTTAACAAATGAAAACAACAAAATGATAGGGGCTGCAGCAGCTATCATACATCAAAATGTGGAAGAGGCTGAGGATGATGTGGATGAGAATGTTGTCAACCAACCCACAGTGAGGAGACGGAGAAGAGTGTACAGACCCAGGGTAACCTACCAGGGCCTACATGAGCTGGAGATAGTGGCTCACTATAGGATGGACAGGGACCTCCTACAGCAAATTGTTGAGCTGTGCCTGCCATGCCTGACACACAGAACTAACAGAGGGGAACCCATCCCAGTGGATACCAAGGTATGTGTAGGCCTGAGAATACTAGCCACAGGTACTTTCCAAAGGGCTGGGGATATCATGGGGATCTCACAGGCATCAGCCTCCAGGGTACTCCACCAGTTACTGGAGGCCATGTCAGCACATGCCAGTAAGCACGTATATTTCCCCAACACCCGTGAGGCATTGGCCAGCAATATGCGTCTCTTCCACCAAATAGCAGAATACCCTGAGGTAGTGGTTGCTATAGACTGCATGCACATATGCATCAAAGCACCACCTAGTGAGCGGGGTAGGGTCTACATCAACTGCAAGGGCTTCCCCTCCATCAACTATCAGGTCATGTGCGATGCCCAGGACATTATAATGAATGTATGTGCTGGCTGCCCTGGAAGCTATCACAATTTCCATATCTGGCATCTGATGTAGCAGTACCAGAGATTTGCCAATGGGGACATCCCTTACGGTCACCTAGTGGGGGATGCTGGTTACAGTCTGGAGCCGTGGCTGATGACAGCCATCAGAAATGCACACACAAGCGAACAAGAACTCCATAATGAGGTACATGCACAGACCAGAATTATAATAGAGCATGTGTTTGGGATGCTCATGTCACAGTTCCAGTGCCTAGACACATCCAGTGGAGCCTTGCATTACTCACCAGCTACATGTACCCAAATTGTCATTGTATGCACCATGCTACACAATATGATCCTGTGGAAACAGCTGCAGCAGGAACAGCACGAGGCAGGGCCACACAGCCCCCCACCATTGCCAAAGCATGTACAGGCACAGAGTGACTCGGAGGAGGAACAACCTGAGCCTGCCCCAGTAGGCAGAAAGAGGCCTGCCCAGTATGCCCTGGCCTTGGCAAAGAGGCAATGCATAGCACATACACTGATACAGTAGGGACCCAGGGAATGACACCTCTCTCTGACTCGCACATACAGTAAAGGGATGCCAAACATGACACTACCTGTACTCAACCATGTATAGGGAGTGTACTATGTGCATCCAACACAGGCAGCCCTCCAGCACCATCCTCAATACTGGCACACCCACACGGTAAGTCACTCTGCCTAACATTAGCCAGATGGAGTAGTATGTGTTGTTACTTGAATCTATGGTATGGATGTGAGCATGCAAGGGAATCAGGTGACTGAATGGAATGCCAGCAGATAGTAGACACCTATAGTGGTAGCATGAGATCTGTAACAAATACAGGTGTCACCACAGTAGCCAGTAGTACACATGGTGACAAAACCCACTGCAGGAAATATGCTGGGCCACATGTGTGTCGATATGACACACACATGCCAGTCAGGGAGGTTCACTTACCCAACAACAGTCTCAGCCAGCAGGACAGGTGTAGACAAACACAAACAAAGGCTGTGTTAAGGCCTCTGAATGATGGCTATGGGTAACCTTCCCCCCTAGGCCTACACAGACACACTACATCATGTAAGACAGTGGGATGTTAGTTCTGAAGGGTAAGAAGTCAGAAACTGATATGTAGGTCAATCCAACCTAAGCCCTGTAGCACACTGAGATGCCTCTAGTCAGCATGATAGGTTAGAATACAGAATGAAATAGAGTACCTGACATACCAGTTCAGTCATAGCAAATGTGTGCAAGTGTCAGGTGTGCCCCCCCCAATCCTATGTAGAAATGTAGTAACAGTCAGGTGTGCCCCCCCAATCCTATGTAGAAATGTAGTAACAGTTTGGTGTGCACCTCCAATCCGATGTAGACACGTTATAACAGTCAGGTATGCCCCCCCCAATCCTATGTAGAAATGTAGAAACAGTCAGGTGTGCCCCCTCCAATCCTATGTAAAAATGTAGTAACAGTCTAGTGTGCCCCCCCAATCTGATTTAGACACGTTGTAACAGTCAGGTGTGCCCCCCAATCCTATGTAGAAATGTAGTAACAGTCAGATGTGTCCCTTCCAATCCAATGTAGAAATGTAGCAACATGTATGGGTAAGTATAATACCAGTGGAGCACAGATGACCTGAGGTGACCAAGGTAGCAGAATAGATTGCGGCATTTGTGCAATATGCAGGTATGCGTGTGTTAGGTTGGTGTGTGCTTCATACTGTGTGAGAGTGGTCAGTATGTATGCATGGTGAGGTTTGACCTGGTGGCCATTGCCCAGTACTGCCGATGACAGGGCCAAGCCCTCACAACTGCAGTGCCAAACACAATGCTCCCCAGTATAACACATTCTAGCAGTAAGCCATTGTAAAAGTATGGAGGTAATATGTGTCACCACCTGAAAGATGGACATGGCATGACTGTTGGGCCAGATATACAAGCAGCACACAGGGGAAAGTACCCCAGACAGACAATGTATAATGTGTAACTACGAAATGGACACACCCTTGGATTTGTACATACAGGTTTACATCACATTATCTGGGCTTGTATTAGGGAATACCGTTGTCATCTACCCAAACACTCGCACATCACAAAGTCATAGGAATGATGTATTGAGAAACAGCTGGTGTCCCTGCACAAGCCAGCTTAAGTGGAATGCCCCATGCTTATCTGTGAGTCAGATGCAAGTAGTGTCCATAGCACACATGCACCCAGCTCACCCAACCACCACACACAGGTATGTCTCCAGTCCTATCCTTGCTGTTGAGAATGGGTACAATATGACCCCCACCTGTGTATGGCAATAGCGAAAGAATGCAGCATGCAGTGCAGGTGTCCCATGCAGGTATGTCCCTAGCTGTAAGCAGCACGTTGCCAGCATCCACACCACCTGATCAATACTGATAGAAAGTATTTTCATGAACACCTAGCACACCTACCCTGTCACCCCAGGGGAATATACTATATGGCAGTCTGGTACTGTAGGATTGACAGAATGCAATGGCCTGCTACAGCTGGCTTGCATCACTACCAAATGGCCTATAGTCCTCTGCCAAAGGCCTGTATCTCACCCGTACTGCCAATGTATGTTATGTCATGGCCTCCCAATTAACAACATAACACAGTCCACAGAACCCATATGCAAGGCCATGTGGACAAACCACAGTAACATGTCCACCATGTCCCACTGCATGAACTGTGGACCAACACGTATACACTGTTGTAATGAGGTGATAACTATAGGGAAATTATCAGAGAATGTTTGCATAATGTGTGGATGAGGATAGAATAATAGGGAGGGTGGGAGCATGGACAGCATGGAATGTGCGAAGTCTGAAACACAGCCGTGTACACATACTATCCCTGGCTGCAAGCACAAAATTGGGTGGCTACAAACCTGCCCGTACACCACAATAGGGGTAATGTCCTGAATTTTGACCCCCTGTCTCTGGGTAACCTGTGTGAATCTGTACAGCTATGATGTATTGCCACAGCAAGATAAGGCCATACTGCCACGTCGATGGATGTACAGGTATGGGATCCTCTGCCACCACTGTACCAAGGTGCTGAACCGGTTACACAGACCCAGCAAGTGTCTGCAGCTCCCCCTCCAGAATGGCATTAGTTTGCAGGAATGTGTAGGCATTTGACCACAATACTGGACACAGCTGCATTCATCCTGTGTTCCCCAGGACATCACTGTGAGCAAAAATGTCTACCTGACAGTACTTGAGGACATAAAACATCACAGTGTATAACACTACACATGTCTGCATATCTCTGCTAACACCAGTACCATGTAGCAGAAGCAGCACAGGCACAATTACCTACAGTACCCACTATCCCTTGCCCAGTTTGACCCCATATTGCTAACTGATCTGCAGATATCATGCCGAAACAGTTTTCGAGCTGCAGGTATAGAACACAAAAGTCTGCACTGGAGTAGAATCTACCTGGAATGGATCCACACATTCAACACACTTAAACAAATGAAGCCCATGTCTGGCAACAATAGTGGACCATACATATCTGACAGTTGAAGATGTTAGTGCATACACTCCTCAGTATGCACCAGTCATGCTTTGCACACACATTGGATAGGAATACACACATATATTCAAGGACAACACACTATAATATGCCCAAAGGACACACACATAGATGTGTGGAAGAGAGTGACAGTGGCAAAGAGCCTCCCATCATGAGGCTTGTCCCACCCAGCACACAGCCAAATGGCTACAATCACGATGTGTAAATGTCACTCACCGTAGACATTAGCCACTGGTATCCCTCAGCATTATAGACTCTGTGGTGCTAGTGCTAACTGTGCAACATGACTGTGCAAGGCATTAGTCATCTAGCAGTTGTATACATGTACCAGCAGAATATAAACCTGTGTGTGACTGTGTGTGGTCGTCTATCTCTAGATAAATGGGTTATGGCCCATGCACACACTACCCTCCCCATAGCCCTACTATGGCAAGCCTGCTGATGTCAGTCACTGTGAAATACACCTTTGGGGAAGGGGTAGCCCAGTAATCTCTGTGGAATGTCTTATAACTGCATAATGTTGTAGTGTGATATACTAGTTAGGTAGGAGTTCTAATCCCAGCCATGGCAAGTGTGTGTGTGTGTGTGTGTGTGTGTGTGTGTGTCACTGTCTGTGTAGGGAGCAAAGCTTTTTAGGCTATTCACACTCACTACAATTCAAATGCCCTACTTTGGCAAGCCTGCTGATGTCATTCACTTTGAAATACACCTATGGGGAAGACGTAGCCCAATAATCTCTGTGGCGCTTCCTATAACTGTGTAATGCTGTAGTATGATAAACTAGTTAGTTAGGAGTTCTATTCCCAAACATGATAAGTGTGGATGTTAGTGTGTTTGTGTTTGTTTGTCTGTGTAGGGAGAAATGCTTTTGAGGCCATTCTCAGTCACTACAACCTCCATTGCCCTTCTTTGGCAAGCCTGCTGTCATTCCCAGTGAAACACACCTTTGGGGAAACAGTAGTCCAGTAGTCTCCATGGTGCGTCCTTTAACAGTGTAATGCTGTAGTATGATATAGTAGTTTGGTAGGGGTTCTATTCTCAGACATGGCAAGTATGGATGTTTGTGTGTGCGTGTTTGTTTGTCTGTGTAGGGTGCAATGCTTTTGAGGCCATTCACAGTCACTACAACCTTCATTGCCTTCTTTGGCAAGCCTGCTGATGTCATTTCCAGTGAAATACACCTTTGGGGAAGGAATAGTCCATTGGTCTCTGTGGTGTGTCATACAACAGTGTAATGCTGTAGTGTGATATAGTAGTTCAGTAGGGGTTCTATTCCCAGACATGGCAAGTGTGGATGTTTGTGTGTGTGTTTGTTTGTCTGTGTACAGTGCAATGCTTTTGAGGCCATTCACAGTCACTATAACCTCCATTGCCCTTCTTTGGCAAGCCTGCTGATGTCATTCCAGTGAAATTCACCTTTAGGGAAGGAATAATCCAGTAATCTCTGTGGCGCATCATATAACTGTGTAATGCTGTAGTGTGATAAACTAGTTAGGTAGGAGTTCTAATCCCAGACATGGCAACTGTGTGTGTGTCTGTGCTTATCATTCATATCCTGTATGGGGGTGGCTGTGAGTGTGTCACAACTGGATTCTTGTGGAGTGAGTTTTGCAAATTTCTTATATGGTGGGCCTATTATATGTCACAATGTCCACCTTACAAGGATAACAGATGTCAAATAGTCGAGAGGCTGGGGTGCCAATCCATACCCCTACATGTGACAGCAAGGTCTGGTGAACAAAGTAAGCAACCTTTGTATTACCCAGAGAACACTCTCAACCCATGTCTCATACACAAACACACTTGCCTAGGCAACAACCGCTATGTTGGTAGTACCCTGCATATTGCCCACAGATAGTAACCTTGGTGTGATTGCAGTGGACTACAGAGGGCATGGCACCATGTCCCATCACTATAATAGGCACATAATTGCAGACAGTGTGCCTTCACTATGTTCCCCACTGGATGCCTGCAACAACTTTGGTGCCATCAAATGTGACCCACAAAGGACATACCATGCCTTAAACACATGCCCTGTATGGACAGATGCCACTGACACCAGGGAATACCTGTATCATGCAATCAATGTAGGTGGAGGGTCAACCTGGTGCCCATTACCAGTTTCCACCACATGAGGCCAGGACTGGCACATCTGATGATAACAATCTGTGTACATAACATGGGCCAGACACCCCAGGTACAGTTCCACATGTCACTGAACATGCATGTTGGACGTGTGCACATCCCAGCCACCGTCCATGTCATGGACAATAGAACACATACATGGCAAGCATTGCACAGCACTGGCCACACACAATAGTAACCCAGGTGACTGGATGTTGAATACAATACCCACCTGTGTGGGCCAATCCAGACACTACATCCCTGAGTCACACTGCAAACCATTGTTATTTGGCCTGATGCCAAGGTATACCCTTCACCTAGTCTTGTATAGCCTTCTAGAACAGTCAACCACTACACACCCATGAAGCAATGCACCCATGTATGTCAGTACTGGCACCCTGTGTCTGTGTGTGTGGAGTATGATGCTTTTGATCACATTCACACTCACTTCAACTCCCATTGGCCTACTGAAGCATGCTGTCTGATGTCAGACACCTTCACATACCCTTTGCACATATAACATCTGGATAACTCCTGTGGTGCATGTGATACCTGTGCATTACTGTATTGTGGCAAACTAGCTAGTTAGGAAGTCTATTCCTGACCTTGCCAAGTGTGTCAATGTGTGTGAGTCCCTGAGAAAGTGTGGCTGTGTTGACGTTGACACCTGGACAGGCATGTGCACTACACCTACCTTATCGCAACTATATCACTGTTGCAGATGTCACTCACCATCAGATATACCTTTGGATAGCTCACCAACTTGTAAGCTATGTGGCGCATGCAATAACTGCATAGACATGTGATAGCAATACATAGTCAGTCAGTGGTTTGAAACCCTCTACTGGTAGGTGTGTGACACAAAGATGCTTAGGTTTTACTCTCCCACCCCCAACCTGACTTACTGAGTCTCTGTCTGTCTCTCTCACTCCTTCACTGGTGGATGTGGAGAAGTACACCTGCTTTGCTTAGGCAGCTGCTTGTGTTTTGTAAGTGATGCTCATGATCAGCTGATGGCTTCTGCATGAACTGCAGTCCCCCTCTAGCTGATTGCATGTGGAACAGCTGTGGTAACATTCCCATAGCCATTTGCATGGAAACACACTCCAATATCTAGGAACATCATGTTGGCGTTGGACCTTGCCATTCACTGTGAGCAGGACCTAAATCTGGTGTTTGGCAAACAGCATCACAGATGGTACTCGGCTTTACCTCTAACAACATACACTGTGGAAACAGGCCAACAGACAGGAGGGGGATGTGCCAGACATGACTACAGAATGTAAGTGTTGCTCTTTCGCATTTGGAGTAATGCCGGTTTAACAGGGTGTGTGCGGCTATAGCTGGTCTACATGATTTAATACCTGTCATGACAGTGTTATGTGTTTGAGGAAACACCCATCTGTAGGGTTATCTGCAGACTGGGCAGTGTGTGGAGCCTTTTGTTTCTTGTGTTACTCACAGAACACATATCTGAGAACTGCAGTAACATAGTGTGAGGACTGCAGTCAGTACATGGTGACAGCCATGAGAGTTACTGACTTCATATCCCCTAATAGGACATATGTCACAACAAACCCTGGTATGACAGTAAATGTATGAGGTTATCACAACAACATACCAATATTGGACCAGTGTTTGTAGCTCCAGCCACAAGTCTGTCAACCTTTGTACATATGTCATGCAGTAAGAGGTGCATATGTTCTGTACACCATTATTTATTGACATCATACCTGATAACAAGCCACTCAGATATTAGACTGCTAGACATGTTATGTATAGCAGGGGTTGTTTATGAGGACATAACTTGGGCATTCTGTGGTTGTGTGCACAGTACTGGGGTCTGTGTACTTATGGTGACAGTATGCGTATTGCACATACGTACCTTGGGCTGTGCACAGACTGTGGTAGATGCCATTGTTCTTGGTCCTGCTCTACCTGATGTTACATGCTGCTCCAGTGTATGATACCCTATTGGCTTACATGTCTGTAAGGCCAGACACACACATGTGTCTCATACCACAGATGGGCATCAGACCACACTGTGTCATGACCCAGTGAATGTAGGGTTAGTGTGTGAATGGCACATATGAGGATGGTGTTTATCAGACAGTCCATATAGTGTCATATTAAGCTTGTGT
Source organism: Protopterus annectens (assembly GCF_019279795.1). NCBI lineage: Eukaryota > Metazoa > Chordata > Ceratodontiformes > Protopteridae > Protopterus > Protopterus annectens. The sequence goes on from NC_056737.1 coordinate 246,857,547, forward strand.
ACCATATGTGGCTGTGGCTGTGTTCACATTGGTTGTGGTTATGCACTTTCTCACAGGTGTCTGCTACTCTGTGCTGTGACATGCATGTAGAGCCTGCTATAATTGCAGGTACATGGGTATTCCCCCATACAAAATGTAGTCCAGTGTTGTGGCAGTCTGCCTGTAGTTTGCACAGTTCTTTGTGACATGCCAAGCAGTCTAGTGTAATTACCCAGTGTGCTATGTCCAGTTATTTGAAAGACATACTGCTGCCAGGCCACCATAACTGTTGTGTATTTCTGACAAAGCAGTGGGATTCTGTAGAGATGTATGTCACTAACTACTGGGTAGTATGTGGCCATGTGACCTCTGCACCACCGGGTATTATGTGTCAGGACAGACTAGCGTGTGTGTATGCATAAACTATGTGGGCATATGTAGTCCAGTATTTCCCTGATATACCTATGTACATAGCTATTAACATCCACATTGTGAGGCGTGGTCCACATTTCTCGCATGAAGAGGATTTATGTACACCTCTGGACTGACCACAGAGTGCCAGACTGTCCACATATATTGGTCATATCACTGCTGTAGTCCACAGGATCATTACTGTGCTAGCAGTGGTACTGTACTATGATGTCCTTAGAATGTCTGTCAGTAGCCATTGCTGCACATGTCAAAAGCAGATGTGACCTCCTACACACGTCTGTTAAGACAACCCCTGTTACAGTAGCAACATTCTACATATATACCTGCAATACATACATGACATCCCCTTGCACTAAGAGGTTGGGACTACTGGTGCTGAGGTAGGACTCCACTCCATGTTCTGAACATAAGGTAAACATATATATGTGTGTGTGTATAGATATATATATATATATTTCCATATATCTATATAGATGTATACACATATACATATCTACATATATATATATATATATATATATATATATATATATATATATGTATGTACATATAAACACTCATATATATATATATATATATATATATATATATATTATATATATATATATATATATATATGCATATGTATATATATATATATATATATATATATATATATATATATATACATATACACAACAATATATGTCTACACATATACAGATATATAGATACATATGCACATATAGTTATGGATATCAACATATATATCAACATAAATAGATATATCTGTACACATAGGATGAATATGTATATATATATATATATATATATATATATATATATATATATATATATATATATATATATATATATATATATATATATACATATATATATGGATTCACTTTATAACCTCGAAATGCTGAAATATCGAATTTCAGTATCTCGAGACTATAAAACCGAATCCACAAAACACCGACAAACAAAAACCGCAAAACCACATAACCGAAAACACCGCACACACTACACTAAACGTACAACACAACACCCACATCACAACATAAACAAAAAAAACCACACATACACAACTCACACACTGCCCCACACCCCCCCTACTTATATATACTAACTCCGAGATCGTACAAACACAACACAAAAGCTCACTCACACACGCACATTCTCCAATCCCTCACACACACTCTAACTCCCACTGAAAACCCTTACAAAACACTCACTTACCTGACCTACATCCACACACGGCACCGCTCACCACCAAAACACTAACCCGGACATTACGTATATTCATAACCGACCACATATATTCGACATATGTGAAATTCGCGATTATGAACGTTTGCTATTTCTAATATTCGACTTTATAGCTTCAAGATACTGAAATTCGACATTTCAGTATTTCGATGCTATAAAGTGAACCCATATATATATATATATATATATATATATATATATATATATATATATATATATACAAAGACATCTACAAATGGCCATGTATATGATGCACTATACAGATGTGTAGACATACATATGTATGAATATACATGTGTATGTACATGTAAACATATATCAACATATGTATATGTATATATCCATATTCCTGTCATGTGTAAACATCACAGTTTTGTATACCTTCCCAGATGTATCTCACCTTATGTATCTGATATGTGTACATTTAGATATAAAAACATATGTGATGCAACAGTAATATCAATAACAAGTACTACACAATTGTGGAAGTCAAAGCAATTGTTCAATACTATTCAATATGTGTAGTGACAGATATATTGGAAAAACAACTGTTGTCACGGCTGTCATGGTGCAGTGGTTAACTGTTGTGACTATAGTGTACAGGGTCCTGGGTCAAAACCTGCAAGGGCTGTTTATTTTGTTGCTGGGCAGAACAAGGGCTGCTGGATACAGAGTGGTTAAGGCAGTTTTAAGAGCATTTGCATGGGTTTGAACAAAGCTAAGCGGTGCTAAGCTACGGTTAAACGTACAGGCACTTACACCATGTAGGCTTCACTTACGAGTGTGTAAATCTGCTTAGCTGTTACACTGCAGCAATGCTGACATCTGCTAAGCATGGCTCAGCCCTGGTAACCAGTGCTCACATCCCAGTCTGGTAGCATAGCAGGCTAATGACATCTGTAATAAGTGTATGTAATGCCATGTACAATACATGCATCTATGTGCTGTCATTACAGTAGTAAGGAGTGTGAATGTCATGTCTGGGACACACAAGTATATAAGACCTGTACAGCACTGTTATCCATGTGAATGTTTTACATACAAGGGTAGTAACCCAGGTTACGTGCCGTCACAGTGGCGTGCAGTGTATCATGGTGGTACTACTGTTGACAGTGCTTTCCCAGGTAAGCGTAGAATGCTATATGTAGTACTGATAACAAGCACACCTGCAGGCATAGCTGGACTCTGAGGCCTCACTGTCATGTTCCTGGTGTGTGAGCTGTGTCATAGTGTATATCCCCTACTGGATAATGATCTGACATGTGGAATGTAACTGTAGACTACCGTCTGTACAGCACATATCAGTGAGGGCTTCCAACATGTCGTAATGGCATACATATTGTTGTCAAACGTCTATCTGTCGACAAATTCATCCTACTGCATAGTTACTTGCCAAGCTGATGTCTGTCAGTCCCTGTACAGATGTGCAGATGGCAGGTATCCAGCTTGGATACATACAGATAACTATGCTTGACTGACACTGACATGTCTGCCCAGCACTGTTATAACTAGCACATATAGGAGACAACACCCTGTACACACCACATGCCATGGGTACCTCCACTACACTACCACAGTCAAGAGAACATGCTTGGGTACAAGCCTCCATCACAGACACTAACCATGTGTTGTAATACATGTTGCTATATGTCAACTGGATCACCTCAGTTGCCACTTGCAGGAGGCACCCAGAGGATTGGCTGATGCATGTCACTCTCACCCTGAGGGTCACCACAGTGGTGTCTGTCAATAGATTGCTTGCTGGCACATGGCAGGTGGCATGATACCACTGTACACACATCCTCTACACAACTCATGTCTCCATGGACAATAGCCAGGTGCACACCTATGACCACCTGCAGCTATGCACTCCAGTATTGACACGTGTACATCTGCATTACTGAGGATAGCAGTGTTTGTGTGTTAGTACACCTGTAGTTGGGAATACCATGAGCGCCTTCACCACCAACGCAACACCCATTGCCATAGTCAAATGTGGCTGCTGCTGTATCAGATATTACATGTACCCTGTTATGCTCCTCTCCCTAATGGCTACATGAGCCCTGCAGTACCAGCACAACAGTGTTGTACAAATGGGTCGATAGGCATGGGATACCCATTGAGTTCTGGCAAGTGAGTGTATGTGTGCATGTCTATATATCTGTAGGGTACAGAATTCTGAGGCCACATACTCCTATTACAATACGCATTGACACACAGTAGTATGGATAATGTTGTTGCTGCCCATAAGTGAGGCATGACAATCCAGCACCCTAGTATGCCTGTGGCATGTGCATTAGATGCATATCCCTGTAGTACTGGTGGGTATGTCAGAGTGTCATTATGGGTTCCAGTGAGTAGAATATATACTGTGGGATGTGGGTGCTGTGTACACTGTCATTACACCATGGTACACCTGGTATATGTCCCATGTACCACTTTATGGTGACCACTGTCACCAACAACCATACAGGTAACTGATACCATAATCCAGCCCAGTTATGCATGTGCTGTGTGCAGCCTACCTGTAACACATTGGATACACGGGCAAGTTAGTTATCACTGATAGGCCCATGTCTCTCAGATGTGTGTCTGCCTGTCATGTGTCTGTTAATGTGTATATGATGGTATGTCACACTATGTATTGTCCAAATACAACCATTACATCCCCCATTACCATACTGTACATGTCTGGGGATGTTCTGCATGTAACATGTAACCTGGAACACACCTCGCCCTAAACGCTGTGTGGTGTGTGCAATGAAAGCCACACAGTTCAGTAGCACTACATACCTAGGTAGAGGCCTAGTCCCAGTGATGCCAAGTAAGAGTGTGCGTGTATGTGGATGGGTCTACATCAGGCTGCTAATTATACATGTCCCAGCGGGTCACCTGTCCATGTGGCACAGGCAATAACTGTTATACAAACCTGTGGCATGTGTTCAACTGTACCCCGGATATGTCACAGCCATGGTGTCACCAGAGTGCCATACCCCTTGTGGAATATGACTGTAGATCATCCTCCTGCTGACACATGTACACCTATGACACAAATGGATAACATTATGGAGACCACAATCACCCAGTGTTACTAACAGCTATAATGCATCCTTGATGGACAGCTACACTACCTGACATGTATGCATTAAACATTACTCTCGACAACATGTTACACTGCAGTACATTGCTACACTGTAGTACAGTCACTGTGTGCATCAGAACCATATTAGCCTGTCCCTGCATCGATGTTATGGATGACAGCAATGTGGCACAGGTATCATCATTTGCACAAGGTGTGTTGTTGGTTTGCCAGAGACAAAGGGTGGGCCATACATTTGACACCATGTGTGCGGGTGAGGGGTGTAATTAGTTGAACTGGGCATGGTGATGTAGTGTGTGTAGGTATGGGGTTGCCCTAGGTGTGTTTGTATAGTGTGTGGGTATGCATGCACACAGTTCTGCCATGAGACTTCACTATACAGGTGTTTTTTGGACAGCTGCAGACCATACCTGGCAGGGTGTACAGTTCACCACCTCCGGCCATGGACATGCAGACTGGTACAGGCCTAGACCTAATAGTGCTACTTTCCCCTGATGATGACAGATGTCTGCTGGAACCAGGTCCCACTTGGGACTGGCCAGGGCCATGTGCACGTGTCCTGCTGTGGTGTGGTGTGGACAGTGCCACCCTGCAGTGCTGGGGCTGGTACTGCCACTACTGAAGTGCCTTGGTGTCCTAGCACATCCACGTTGACCTTCAGCTCTTGGTTTTGCTGGCCTACGTCCATGCTGCCATTGCAGCACTCCCACCACATGTTCAAGCACGGACAAGCCATGGTTGATGAGGCCCACCATCTCACCAAACCATCTATCCATGACCTCGGTATGAGCACGGAGGGCACCAGACAGTTCATAGAAGTTGTTGCTTGCAGATGTGAGAGCAGCCCTCTGAAGCCTCAGGCCCTGTCTGGTGTACAATTCCATACCTGCCTACACCCCCATGACAGTTTAAAGCATGCACCAGTTGTGGTGCTTCAGCCAGGGGGATGATGACCAGTGGCCCTATCATGAGCACCCTGGTACATCTGCCAATGTGGTGCCTTGCCAGACATCTGACTATGCCTGCTGTGACCAGGCAAATTAGGCATGGATATCAGACTCTCCTGTGTGCTGCCACCAACCACCAACTGTATCTCTGCCACTGGTGTTGGGGTATGCAAAGGCACTGAAACTGTGTGTGGGGTTGGGGTGGCTAAGAGGAGAATGTCAAATAATGGCACAGTTGTGGCCCCTGACAACCCCACCTGTGCCTTAACAGTACTATCATCATCTTCGGTGTCTGTCTGGACACCAACATCAGAGTGCATGCAGGAGGGACCCTGACCCACCTCGCCACCTGTGGGGGAAAACAAGAAACACACCTTAAGACCTGTACAGCATTGTTTAACATTACACACACACACACACACACACACACACACACACACACACACACACACACACACACATACACACACATTCCACCTTAATACCTACCTGTCCCTGATTTTACAGACAGCCCCACATTTATTCACATCAGTTACCCATCCTGCATCACACTTGGTAACATACACTCATTAATACCACTCATTAATGTATCATTCCTCTAAATGCCTAGACGAATAATTACAACACACCTGTTACTCCATTACATCCTTGACCTGAGTGGAGTAGGTTTTATATGGCCCCACTGCTGTCATTCAGTGTTCACCCTGTGTATGTCCGGACATCATGAGCATGGCCCCTATATGTTAGGGGCTACTACGTTCACTACATAATGTCACACACTGGAGTGTCATGTGTAAGCATTGCTCAGTACATGCCAGATCTGCTGCTCAATCAACCTATCATGTGACAACTGTAATATATGGATACACTCCATGGTGTTGTCTAGTAATTCCCCAATGCATCTGTAGTGCCGCATACGTGGGTTGTCATTCACGTCTCTGCTGATTGCAATATTAAGGGTATACCTGATGTCTACTTTCCCTCCCAATGCATGTTCCATGCTACAGACCTTATTATACTATCAGCTGTCCTGTGATTCCATATCAGACAAGTCTGCCTGGTGTCTCATGTGACAGTCCATGTCCATGTACTGCACAATCCCAAAGGGAAGTACTGCCATATGAGCAACCCCACAATCACACATGTGCATACATGGACACCCACACAAACACACACATGCACACACACATCCTACATTCATCAACCACCCCTCCACTCCACCAGATTGCACTTGCAGACAAAATAACACCCCCCCACACACACACACACACATACAGGTGAGGTTGCACAAAGATAGTACACACAGTCCTCCCATTACCCATTGGTCAACATGCATAACATATGGTATTCAACAGCACACAGTGTAGCTATAGTCAATCCATGCTAACAACAGTATACATGTGTGTGTTGCATGGGCTGTGTTAGTAGGTGATGCCCCTTCCCCTGGAAAACACTGCACCCATGTACACAGTATTGCAGTGCACCTGTTCTGCACCCTGCCATGTACTGTGCACCAAACCTCACAGGTGTACAACCCATTGCTGAATGTGTAATGTGTAATGTGAATTCGAAAGAAAAATTGCCAAGGACTCCAAACATAACCACAAGGCATTCTTTAGCTATGTCAAGAATCTAAGTGGCAATGCTCAGATCTGCTCGGAGGTAGTGCAGAATGGCACAAAATACACTGAACCAACTAATATCGCCAAAATCCTGGCATGCAGGTTCAGTTCAAACTTCACCCCCCCTCTCACCCCCAAAAGGGTCCATAACCATATCAGAAGACTGTAGAGCCCCTGAAATCACAGACACTCAGGTTAATACAGTCCTCTCCAAAGCCAAAAGCACAGCATCAATGGGACCAGATGGTGTCCCAGACTGTGTCCTACATGAGCTCAAAGATGAACTAACCCCTCACCTAAACACACTGTTCAAACTCAGCCTCTCCACAGGCTATGTACCCATACAGTGGCACACAGCAATTGTTATTCTGCTCCACAAAGGTGGAGCCACAACAGACCCCGGGAACTATCGCCCTATAAGCCTGATTAGCTTGGTCTGCAAGGCTATGGAGCGCATCATCATGGAACTCATTAACAGAGACATTGGGAACCTCCAAACACTGGACCCTACCCAGTTCGGCTTTGTTAAGGGCAGATCATGCCTCCTAAACCTGGTGGACTTCTTGAAGATAGTTACCAAGGTTATAGACGAGGGAAAGGTGGTACACACAGCCTACCTAGACCTCACAAAGGCCTTTGACACCATTCCCCATTCTGGTATTATAGGCAAGCTCACCCTCCTGAACATAAACCCCTATGTCACAAGATGGGTTGCCAACTGGCTCTCTGACAAAACTAACATGGTGAGAGTTGCGGGAGCTAGGTCCAACTCTAAACTGGTCACACGTGGTGTTCCCCAGGGCTCAGTCCTAGGACCCCTCCTGTTTGGCATATACTTCTCAGAGGTACAGGCAAGCACAGGACGTCTATGGCTGACCAAGTTCACAGACGATTGCAAACTAGGGGCTATAATTGACTCTCTGGCTGACACAGATATCCTCCAAAAGGGTCTCACTAAGATGGATACCTAGTGTTAAAATCATGGCCTCACGCTAAATGCCAAAAAGTGTATAATCACCCCCTTTGGAAAAAACAAAGTACCCACAAACTACCACATAGGTGGTAGTCCCCTAAATACGGAAGACGTAATAAGGGATCTGGGGACCCAAGTAGATAGTAATCTCTCCTTTGATAATCACATTGCCAGAGTGTTTAGAAAATCCTTCTATGTGGCCCACCTAATCACAAAAGGGTTAGCATCCAGATCAAAAGAGGTCATTGTGCCCCTCTACTCATCACTCATCAGACCCATCATAGAGTACAATGCCTCATTTGGGATGTACCTTACAAGACACCTGCAACAACTGGAAAGACTACAGAAATACCTCACCAAGAGGATCACTGGCCTAAAACAGATGCCCTATGCAGCTCGACTGAAGAAACTCCAGCTGTACTCGGTTGCATACCACCTACTCAGAGGTGATCTCTGCCTGACATACAAGACCATGTCCAACCCAGAATTGATGGACATGTTCCACCTAAAGAAAACCATATCCCCTCAAGCCATATGCTCTAGGGATCTAAACCTCACCACAACAATAAATAGGACATGCTGAAGGGATAGATTCCTGTCCCAGAGACTTCTCATGCATTGGAACAAGATTCCAATCTACATTAGGCAGAGCTCCTCACTAACACTCTTCAAGAGAAACCTTGATGAGTGGATGGGAAACAGAAAGTTTACCCCGGGGATCACTTCAGTGGCTCTGCTGGACAGAGGTACAGGGAACTAATCTAAGTGGGCGGCGAAAGCCAACACATTCTAGCTAGGCTTATAAATGCCATTGGGCAGATAGCCTAGTACCTACCCATGAGCCTATGAACCTATGTAGTACTGTGTCACTTATGTCTGCTCTAATGCTCACAGCCCTTATGTTTTTCAGTGACACATACCTGGCATGATATGTGGACAGATGTCATTTGTGAACGCCTGATGTCTGGTTTACAGATCTCAACATCAGCGGTGCATGTATGACCAATCCAATACTATTGCACTGACAACCGTCAGACCATACTGTAGCTATGGGGAGTGTACACACCCTTATTGATATGACGCACTTTTCCTTGATCTGCCATGGGACCAAATCACCACAAATATTAACAGTACATGAGCCTGATATGTGACATATGTCCTGTACATTCACATGCAGTGTCTAAGAAATGTGTTAGGTGTGCAGATGTTGACCGCAATGCATACACTCCTGGGTGCATATGTGTGCACGCGCTTATCATGATGGTTTGTTGCACCTATTGTTATGTGTACTACAGCAGTCACTATTCCTGGCAGGGGTATACTAGCATGGGCCATCTGCATTTCCCAGTGTATGGTCAGTCTGCCCTACACATGCCCCCCAACTCTGCATGATTGCAAGGTCTACTCATGTGCACATACCTTGGTGTTCACATACTGCCTTCACTATTGCTGTGGGGGTAGGGTTACATCTGCCACAGTTCCTAAACCTGACTGTGTGCAGATACAGCCATTCTTAGCATCCATTAAGATCCCTGCTGCAGTGCACTGGTGTGTCATGCTGGCACACCCTCCCCACCTTCAGCCTTTTTGCAGATGCTTGACAAGTATGGCCTACACATGTGTATCAGTTTGCTGTGTCCCATACATTGAACACCATGTGTTACAGCCTAGTCCCAGCTAATAATGTGGACCACAGTAATATGTTATGCCATAGTGGAGATCTGTAACAGTTGCCATTGTAATACTGGTATATACACTGTTGTTGCACTGTATAAGGGTGATGTTTCACACATGTCCCTACTGTAGGCCATATGTCCCACTATTATGTTCATCCCTGTGGACACATTTTGCAATGACAGGATATTAGTTATCTTGCAGGTGTCTGACATACCCTTCCGATACCCCATCATGGTCACCACTGTGATGCAGTGCATTTAACAGCAACAATACATGAACATGCACGGCATGCATTATGGGTAGGTGCATTAGATGTGTGCATGGAATATACCATAGCCATTACATGCCTGGTGTTTTGGCAAGCATCAGCATAAACCATACTCACCAGCTACAGGCTGCTGCCTTGGTGGTATACCAGAGGGACCTACACAAGAGTGTGACAGATGTGATGTCAGTGGCCACATCTGTAGCATTGCTACAGGGTGGGTGCAGCATTACAGTACATCGACAGTACAAGTCCACAGTACTACCACTTATGAACATCTGTTTATTACTGCAGCAACAAACTATATATATGACATGTCACATATGTATGATCTACCTGTACAGATGCAGATGCATGTGCAACAGTGGTCTACTGATGTGCCCTGTGGCCTTACCTGCATGCTCCTCAGCCAGTGTGTGGGTAGCATCTACCTCCACAATGGTCTCTACCAGTTGTTGGGTGTGCGGGCGGGCAGGTGCCACGAGGCTGGCGAGGAGCTCCTCAACAAGTATCGGGAGGATGGATGGCATGACCCCCCACTGTTGCGAGGTGATCCCTCTGGACTGCAGCAGCACAGCAATGGGCATTGCGAAGCAGGTCAGAGTAATGATGCCGGACCTGCTCATAACTGCGGTTCTGCAGGCCATCATTGACCCTGTGGACTAGATCATTCCACAGGGTGGTCCACTCCTGCTGCTCATGGGTGGCCCTGCCAAACAGAACAGGATAGTGCTGCATTAGGTGGTTCAACACAACCTCATTTTCTACCACTGAATATGCGGTTAGATGGCAGTGGGACATCTTGCCTGAAAGACATAAAGATGGAAACAGGTCTGAGCAACTAATACAGCAAGGTTACCATAGTTCTTAATACACATCTCTGTCACTCCCCCACCATATCAGCAACACTAAACTGTTCAAACAACTCAATAAGTATGGCTATAGCTTACCTACCAGTGTGACATATATTGTATTGTACCACACTGTGCTATGTGTTTGTAGCCATGTTCCCTGTGTGGACACTATCATTGCTGGCCTGTTATGGGCTATTTCACCTGCATGCCATTGTCAGGGCCACTATGGTTTCATATATGCATGTGGTATGCTTGCTATGTGATTGATGCACATCTGTCATTCTGTGTTATTGGGAATATCTTTGCATGCTGTTGGACATGTTCTGGGATTGTGTAGTCTATTACTACCCACATATGTTCTATAACAGTGACACAAGCATGTTTAGGGAATAGTTGCCAGCAGAACCACATCTCCAACCTCATCTGGCCATGTTATCAGGCCACATCACATGTGGGACCCACCCTGGGGCCTCCTCATCTACTGCTCCAGCACTACCTTCAGGTGGAACCACCTCCCCCCCGGGGGCACACAGACATGATCCTGTCACCCGAGGTCTGGTCCAGGGACTGTTCCATGGGGGGCTCCACAGACGCTTGTGGGATGTGCTACAGCACCTTGAGGCACCCAGTACACATTCACAGGGTCCATATGCTCCTCCCGGTCAGCCTCCAGGCCAGGCACCTTCAGGGCCATGTACTGCTGCTGTGAGTAGCAATGGGTGGGAGCCTTGTTCCCACTGTTTCCATATCGGAGCCCATGGGGCTTCCACATCGCAGACCACACACACCATCCAGGGTGTTTACCCACCACATGTGTCATATACTACCCCTGTAGGCTGTCCTCTATATCTACCAACCTGAACCACCTCCACAAATATACCTGCTATCCTTCCCCATATTCCTATTCCCTACTTCACAGACAAGGGCAATGTGGTCCCAACAAGGGGTTCACATGTGACATACCCATCCATGTTGCATACACTTACAGCTGTATATATCTGTGTGTATTGCTATGTGTGCTGTTCCCTCACACATAGCATGCAGCACTGTGGTGGTAATATAGGGGACATGTATATATCTGTGTGTATTGCTATGTGTGCTGTTCCCTCACACATAGCATGCAGCACTGTGGCGCTAATATAGGAGACATGTATTTACATACATATATGTGTGTGTGTGTTCATATGTATGTAGACATACACACACACGCACACACACACATACATATATATATATATATATATATATATATATATATATATATATATATATATATGTTTATATATATATATATATATATATATATATATATATATATATATATATATATATGTGTCTGCATATGGGTATCTGCATATCTGTAGACATGTATATATATATATATATATATATATATATATATATATATATATATATATATATATATATATATATTTATAATATATATATATATATATATATATATATATATATATATATATATATATATATATATGTGTATGTACACATATACATACCTAAGTGGTGGGCTCTGGAACCCACATGTCCATCATTATGGCATTACTTCCACCACCAGCTATTGGCCACAGTAATATACATCCTTTCCGTTACACAACACACACTATATTGGCTTACATCTTGTCATTCAGTACTGCTCTGCACCGTTGATGGGTATGGCCCACTACCCACAGGGACAGACTCTAATGTCCATAACAGTTATTCAGCTGAAGATCATTACAACAACACCTTCTGACACATATATATCATTCCACATCATCTACCCCAGTATTATGGACCAAGTACTACAGTCAATTACATAAATATATACGTCACATACCTGTTGTGGGAATGAGGTCTGTTGTGGATAGTGTCCTTGTAGGAGATTTGTTTTCTCTCCTTAGCTATGGCCTTAGCCTGCTTCCTTTGTTTCTGTTTTTGGTTTGGTTGTGGTTCTGGTTTTGGATCTGGATCTGTTTTTTCTTTCTCTGTCTCTGTCTCTGTCTCTCTCTCTCTCTGTCTCTCTCCAGTAAATGGATTGAGCTGCTTGGAATAGATTGCAGCATGGCTTTTGTAGGTTATGCACATGATCAGGTGATGGCTTCTGCACCAATCAGTGTCCTCCAATTGCTACCTGCATGCAGCATGCTGTGTAGTGCCTCCAATTACCACTGTCATGGCAACCCACTACTATAAATCCCAACATCATGTGGACGTGGCCCCTTTACCTTTCCTGTATGGTGGACATCCTTCCTCTATGTGTGCAGCAGTGTTACAGACAGCAGGTAGCAATACCTCTTACAAGAGAACTTGCACACTCAGGCCAGCTACATATTTGTATGAGGTTCCATAACTACAAACAGAGTGTGAGTAGTGTTGTATGCATTGTATAGCACCTGTTACAGGGTTTCTGTTTACATACCAGTTTAACATGGACTGCAGTCTGCCTGCATAGCTCTCAACTGTGTGTCTATCCACTTGATGGCCAGAGGTGTGCGTGTTATGTTTTGCCTGTCCACCACACAGGCCTTGTGTCAGATATATCACTGGCTGTGTGTGTGTGTGTGTGTGTGTGTGTGTGTGTGTGTTAAGTGCTATCAGTACATGGCTACATCCATTTGTGTTTCTGACATAATATTCCCTGACTGAGGGTATGTTGCAGACTATCATGTAACACCAGGGACTTGCTTAGTGTATGACAACACTATTTCACATATGGGCCTGTTCCAGTATCTGTCCTCCACCTACATACCAGGCTTTGTCCATATAACATGCAGTCAGTGGTTGTTGTGTAGTGACCTGTGAGTATGTCATGCTGCCATTCCTACCACCATTCCACTGCTGTTGTGGCCCCCACACATACTGTGGTGTTGGGTCCATATATGTGTGGGCTTCATCTGCACAATACATATGTGCCCTTATGCAGTCCAGAGGTCAGTGTGTGTAACAGTGGAATATGCCCCTGTATGTCAGTCTATGGGGGGGGTGCACCATAAATAACCTAGGCTGTTACAACATGGGAGGGGTATCAGGGGTAAGCTGCATTAAGGTATTTGGATGTACATTACCATACAATTCACCTTGGGTAAATGCAGGCCTACTACTTCCTGCCATACAGACTGTTCTGTTTGTCAGTGTGATTGTGATGGTTCAGTTATGCCTTGTTATGTAACAGATACATCCCATTGTGTACAGAGTATAGACAGAGGCTGCTGGACTATACATCTGCATTACTTACTGTTGATTGATTGTTATCCTGTGGCCCAGTCTGTCTTTACTGTTGTACTACTTGAAGGCCTTGGCCTGGACAGCAACATATGTTATGCTTTCCGGAACACTGTATTAATTGATCTGTTTGAGAGTTGCATTAGTCTGTCTATATGTATTTCAGAGTCTAAATAGCTATATGACATGTCATATACAACTGTAATAGTACACAAATAAAGCTTTCTCATGTATGCAAACCTGTGTGTGGTGTTATATCCTTTGACCTCTCTGTGGCTATATGTTTCAGGCAACAATTGTCTTTTGTATGGGTGACTCATACAGTGTGCAGTTGGTAAGGTGGTAACTGTAGGCATACTGGTTGTTCCGTATGGTGTGCACCCTCTAAATATGTATCTTCCTATACATATCTGTGTGTGTATGTGTAGTTACATATATGTATATATATATATATATATATATATATATATATATATATATATATATATGTGTGTGTGTGTGTATCTGCATATATGTGTGTGTGTATATTTATCTTAGGAAAGTTTATTGCTTCCACATTGTACATTCCCTATGGTAGCCAGACTGTACTGCATGATTTGTTATTGATACCAGCCTGACATCATACAGGTGGGATGGATTACTGTTAATATCTTGTGCCCATTTTGTGTCGGGTCCCGGTTATGGGACTTGCAACAGTTGGTATTGTATTGCAGGGCAGACCTGTTTGGTTGTGGGGGAGGGGGTAATATCAATACATACAAGACGTATGCAGCTTGAGCCCCCTCAACCCCATTAATGGTGCCGGTGGTCATATATGTATTTATGTTCTCTTTTATATCTATATATATATATATATATATATATATATATATATATATATATATATATATATATATATATATCTGTATATATATATATATATATATATATATATATATATACTTACATATGGGTCCCCTTCAGTCAATCGAACGTTTACAAGTTCGAACCACATATGGCCGAGATCGTATGTTCGAACTAGTAAAAGTTTGATTGGACTGAATAGAGATCTCCGTACAGAGAAGAAAGGGAAGATTTCCCATTTCCGCAATGTAGTGCAATCTCAGAGTTGGTATATTTAAGTAAGGGGGGTGTGGGGGGTGCAGGGGGTGTAGCCCCCCTGCTATAGATGTTTACTTTTTTGTTTTGTTGTTTTTGTGTTTCTACTTCAGTATTCATACATTTACGGGTTCGAAGCTATGGAAAGGATCATCATGGACCTCATAAATAAAGATATTGGGGACCTACAGACACTGGATCCTACCCAGTTCGGCTTTGTTCAGGGCAGATCCTGCCTCTTAAACCTGGTTGATTTCTTTGAAACAGTCACCAAGGCCATTGACGAGGGGAAGGTGGTCCACACAGCCTACCTGGACCTCGCAAAAGCCTTCGATACAATACCCCACTTGGGCATTATAGATAAGTTCACCAGCTTAAATATAAACCCCTATGTCACTAGATGGATTGCAAACTGGCTCAAGGACAGAACCCACATGGTTAGAATTGCTGGAGCCATGTCAGACTCCAAACTAGTTACAAGTGGTGTCCTACAAGGCTCAGTCCTGGGACCTCTCTTGTTCGGTATATATTTCTCGGTGGTACAGGCCAACACGGAAGGACTGTGGCTGACCAAGTTCGCAGATGACTGCAAACTGGGTGCCATAATTGACTCTCCAGCCGACACAAGCATCCTCCAAAAGGGCCTCATAGAAACAGACAACTAGTGCCAGAGCGATGGCCTCAAGCTAAATGCCAAAAAGTGTATAGTCATCCCCTTTGGCAAAAACAAAGTGCCCACAAATTACCACATAGGTGGTAATCCATTAAGTACAGAAGAAGTAATTAGGGACCTGGGGACCCAAGTTGATAGCAATCTCTCATTTGACAATCACGTGGCCAAAGTGGTTAGAAAAACATTTTATATAGCCCAAATAATCGTGAAGGGATTCACATCTAGATCAGGGGAGGTCATCGTGCCTCTTTACTCATCCCTCATCAGGCCCATAATTGAGTACAATGCCCCTCTAGGGATGTACCTTACCAGACACCTGCAGCAACTGGAAAGACCCCAAAAGTACCTCACCAAGAGGATCAAAGGGCTCAAACAGATGCCATATGCTGCCCGGTTAAAGAAACTCCAGCTCTACTCAGTGGCATACCGCCTGTTCAGAGGCGATCTGTGCCTGACGTATAAAGCCATGTCCAACCCGGAATTAATGGACATACTGCACCTCAGAAAATCCAAATCCCATCGAGCTAAGCGCTCGAGAGACTTGAACCTCAGCACTGAAATAAATAGGACATGCTGGAGGGACAGATTCATAACCCAGAGGCTCCCTTCACTCTGGAATAAAATCCCAGTCCAGGTTAGGCAGAGTCCCTCATTGACTCTCTTCAAGAGGAATCTTGATGAGTGGATGGGAGATCGTAGGTTTACCCCGGGTATCACTTCTGTGTCACTGTTAGACAAAGGCACAGTATACTAACCTCGAAAAAGGGCATAGCAAAATACATTTAAAATGGGTGGTGAAAGCCAAACACATTCTGGCTAGGTTTATACATGCCCTAGGGCAGATAGCCTAGTATGAATCTATGAACCTATGAACCTATGAAAATATGGTCTCGGCCATATGTGGTCTGAAGTTGTATATGTTTGATCTACTGAAGTAGATGCACTTATATATATATATATATATATATATATATATATATATATATAGATATATTCTCTCTGTCTCTCTCTCTCTATACATATATATGTAGACATATATATCTACAGATGTATGCATATGTATATATATATATATATATATATATATATATATGTAGATATTTATATATATGTGTGTATATATATATATATATATATATATATATATATATATATATATATATATAGATATATATATATATATATACACACATCGTTATATGTAGATATGTATATATCTATTTAGATATAAATATATATATATGTATATATATATATATATATATATATATATATATATATATACGAACACACACACACACACACACACACACACACACACACACACACACATGATTAAATAAATTTCCTGTGCTGTTGAATGCCTGTGCTGGATAATATGTAGTAAAAACATCAGGGTTATGTATATCTGACATGGCTTAGTGGTGAATTACTTTGGCTATGGTGTGCAGGGTCCTCGGTTCGAACCTTGCAGAAGCTGTTTATTTTGTTGCTAGGCAGTACAGAGTGATTAAGGCACTTTTAAGCAGTTGTAAGTGGGTTTGCATGGGTTTGTGTGGAGGTAAGCACTGCTAACTTCCGGTTACAGTTTTTTATACTCAGTTAGCTTCTAAATTGCTTAACCTGTGTAGGCATTGCTTACCCCTGCGCAAACAAGGTTGAACCCGCTTACGGCTGCTTAAAAGTGCTTACTCCCGCTTACCCCCACGCTAATTTCTTTAAAAGAAATGAAAAAGGGTTGAAAGGAAAGTAGTGAAAAAGGGGCACAAAGAGGGAAAGACAGTAGGGGAAAATAGCTAGGGATGTGCAGGAAGGGTGTAGGGTAGGTCCATAGCTGCCCATTTCTTCTACAGCAACAGCTGTGCATTTACACTGAATTTGGGGATAGATTTGGACGGTTATACCCCTGAGAGAAGGGTGAGGACAACAATAATATATTGTTAAGCCAAGTAGACCAGATTACATGTGTCCAGTGGACACGTGTGTGAAATGGACAGCTATGTATGGGGCAAGATTTTTTTTTTGGGGAACAGATTGCCCTTTTTTTTTCAGGTGAGAGTGGGATGTTTGGGAGGGATAGTAGGTATATTTGGGGAGGTAGGTTGGGCAGGTTAACAGACAAGACAAACAAGATGCATGCAGGGCAGTATATGATACGTGTGGGGGGTAAACACCTTGATGGGGTGGGGTGTTGGGAAATTGGAAGCCCATGAGCCCCCTAGTGGAAACAGTGGGACTGAGGTCCCCACCCATGGGCAGTCACCACTGTACCTTCACAGCCCCGAAGGTGGCTGTGCTGGGGGCTGAGTAGGAGAGCCAAGTTGACCCTCTAGTCATGACACACAGCCCTCAAGCTGGCATAGCAAATCTTTGACCTCCCTGCAGTGCTCACTATGCACCATGACCTGGACCTGGCGACGGGTGACAGGTTCCTGTCCATGCCCGCTCATGGGGGGGGCGAGCCCCATCCCCTGAGGCGGTTCCACCCGAAGGTGCTGCAGGACCAACGGATGAGGAGGTCCTGGGTTGGGCCCCAGACATGCTGGTGCCTGATGCCACGGCCAGCTGAGGTGGGACAGGTGGGTCCGCCAGGACTTGCATTCCCATACGTGCTATGGTGTTTACGTTTTATCAGCCTATGTGGGTTAGTAATAGTCAACACATTCCAGGATTAGGTATAACAGCATGCATAGAAATTCCCATTAACCCAAACACCAGGTATGGAACAGTTGCATAGCAAACAGAACACATGCATATATGGGACCACAGTGGTAATTACAACAGCATGCAGGTACATTGATGGCAGCATGCCACCAATGTGGAGTATTTCAACATAGCACATGTATAGAAACAGATTTAAATAATTATCAAACAATAGGACATATGTCCCAACATTAGAGTTAAGTCAGCACATACCAATTGAGTTGTGTATTTAGTTTATAGTTGCAGATATGGTGAGGGGAGAGAAAGATGTCAATTAACAACTAGTATATTGCTGTAGTTAACATTACTTTCCTAGTCAGTGCTGTTATCTGTGCCTTGCAAGTATTAGTACACTACCCTATTGCCTTAGTTTGGACAGTGGTATGGCTGTCAGCAACTATATACATGAACTGGTTTTACCTGCAGTATACACCTCTTACCTGGTATACTTGTAGAAGTATTGTTTGTTGACACTAACTGTTTCTACACATAGTCCCAGATTCCAGGTTGATGTTATGCACATACCTGTCCATCTCTTTTTGCACACACTCTGGGCATGTCTTGACCACATGCAGGTGAACCGAGGCATATTTCAACTATTGCCTCTTAAACCTTTAGTAAATTGTACAATGAGAAGTTTGTTTTCATTGACATTTTCCAAATATGTACAGGCCTGACAGTCAGTTATATGACATGAAATGCTGTTTACATGTCAGAGATTAGCACACTGATATGCCAGGGGGACAGGGTGATAGCCAGCAGATATGGGTCGATTAACTGGACATTCTGGACATTTCTATACACTTGTGGGGGTATGATTCGGCATACAGCTTACTACCATTCTCAGAATTCGAACCGTGGCTGTGTCTGCTAAAAATAAAACACTGTCCATCACAGTTGAGTGTGCTATATAGATATTGCTGTGCATCTCTTATCTGATTTCTGGTTATAATTCTCCTGTGGTTTTACATTCTGAACTTGTAATTGCAATACTCTTATACAGGATTTCCTAGTAGACAGTTTTATTATGTAGCACAGTGTGGGTGACAGTGATGAGTAATACCTTATTATTCAGAGCAACTGCAACACTAACAATGCCATACAATACCAGAGTAAACAGTACCAGTACAGGATATCAGTCTTTTATTTCTAGGGACCTCCAGTTACGTATGTGTACAGTGAGTTGGCTACAGTATTGCTTAACCTATGTGCGCATTGCTTACCCCCGCACAAACTGCTGCTTAAATATGCTTACTCCTGCTTACTACTGCATAACTATACTTACTCTTGCTTACTAGTGCTTACACCCGCTTACCACCGCACTTTTTTAGACAGTGATGTCTAATGGTTCTTGGGCAGGTGGTGGATTTGGCACCTGTATAGATTTATCATTCATTACACATTTTACCTTCCATTTGTATCCCTGATTCCTGTGTACATATACTGTATGGGGCACTTGTGATTATCTGTGGACTTTGCAACATTATGACAATGACACCTCACATCTGCATTTAATGCAGTACTCCAGTTCACAAATACATGTTATGTTGTAGGTTATGCAACAAAATAAATTAATCATACAGTGATTTGACATAGAAAATGGATTGTATTGGAGTGAGACTCGAACCGGGAATGACTGCTCATAAGGCGAATGCTCTGCCCACTACACTATTGTTGTATTACTTCATTTGCATATATCTTGCATTTTATCCTCTTGTGCCATTTAAGCTGCATTAACCATAGCTAAGTGATGGGCAAACCCACGCACCTACAGTTAAATTTGATCTGTTTCATAAAAAAAAAAAAAAAAGTCTTCATATTTAGATGTTGTAACTATTGCTCTTGTACACTTGGGAGGAAGTTGCTGGGGATATGCATACACCTATGAGTAGTCTCACTCATTCTTACTCCTACACTGCTGTTCTTGATTGCAGGGGCGTGTATATTCTGAGAGCTCTGCTCTCAGACATGCCCCTGCACTCATACATGCTGCGTGTCCGTTTAGGAGCTCAGGCAGAACACCTTCATTACTATGCATGGCGCGCTGCCATCCTGCTCCTAAACGGCCGCTTCTGTGCAGGACTAAGCTAGTCCTGCATGGAAGGATAGTGAATCCAGGGGTAGAGGTTAATATAATACTAGCGTTATAACAAATAGTAAACAGAAAGTTCAACTGTCATAATGCAGTTTATTTAGTAGTAAGCGAATGGTATATATGAATGACTGCAAATAATACTTTGATTAACATGCTTGTTTGCCGGGTGTCAGAAAGATATAAGGACATTTAAGCAAGTGACTTTGTTAGGTTTGTTTTTCCTGCATAGTAAAATACATATATAAAAGTTAAAAACAATGAGTTCCATGCTTTGGAAAATGTATTAGGTGAGATTGATTAGATTTGCGATGCCATACTTTGACAAACTTTTGACTGAATTATCCTTGTGCATACATAACCGTTTCTTTTTTCAAACACATTAAGACAAGAACATCTCTCGCATAGTTGATATCAAAGCATTAAAAATAGAACGTGCTGCTATGTGGCTAGTGAGAGGTTTACATTGCAAAAAAAAAAAAAACTTGCTTCAATTAAACATAAATTCCTTACTTTAAACATCGCTATGTACTTTATCCGAGGCATGAACCTTAGGATGCGAATTGTGTTTAAAAGCATTTCCCTGATTAGGTTGCAACAAAAACTAGGTCGATATATTGTATTAGACATCCTTTTTTTTGTATTACATAAGAAACAAGCACAATCGTGGAAAGGTGTGGGTAAGCGTACTAATGCACACACGTATTTTCCCCTTCCTTTCCGCACTTACTAGATATAAAGAAGATTTAAGGTGGCAGATGTCTCTATTGGAATTATAGTGACAGATGCATACTAATAGGGACATTAGACAGTTACAACACCAGCAGTCCTTAAAGAATAGTTATTATTTGACATTTTATGTGCAGAATAACCAACACTTCATTCTCAGCAAAATATTTGAATAATTTACTATTGCGATCCTTTTTTATACTACTTCCTGTTTGATATTGTACTTAGATATAAACAAGGGACATCTACTTATAATTTCCATTCAGTAAAGCATGTAGCAGCCTGGGGATGTATAGAACAAATAATGAAAGATGAGTGGTGTTTGATCTATGTGTTTGATCTATTTACTTATTATACAGCGGCATTATTTTACCGTTGTCTCTGCCTTTTAGCATGGGAAGAAAATAGTTGTTACTAGTTTTCTATTTACTACTAGTAGCAATAGTTGTTGTTTTTTTTTTCTTTAGAAGTGTAACTAGCCAATCTTTTTTCCGGAAGTCAGCATAGGGGTCAGCTAATCTGTCTCATGTAGAATACCAGAAATAATCGTGTACTACAGTACATGAGGTGCATATTTAATTCACTGCAGTATCAGGCTTAACTGAGCAAAATACTTTCTATCTGCTTAATGGACTTGGTATGTATTTAACTGTTAATGCACATTGAATGCAAACTAAGCGGAGCCAAGTTTTAAGTCTGACTCTGGAACAAGCTGTCTGTCTATCTGTCTTAAAGTTGAATTAATGCCTTTTTAGTAGAAAATAATAATAATAATGAAGCCATTCTTAATAAATCTACCATATTAGTGTGAACAAAAGAGCCGTCCCCATGTAAAAGACATTGAAGCAGGTATTATGTTCCTCCACCATCTGAACAATATTGATCCAAGGCCCACAGAGTCTATTGCTAGACCTCTACTCAGTCTATTTTTTCGATTATTGGCTATTGGTTCAAATATTTCAGGCAAATCATCTACTTTTTGCAACTTTACAATGTGAACTATAGTCCTGTGGCAAAATATGGATGACATATTTTACCTTTACTATTTTATCATGTAGTCTGAAAATGGGGACTTGCCATCTTACAAAGGTAGAGGGGAATATTAATATATTTCACTTAATTATATGTTTATGTTTTAAGTCTATTAATCTGAGATAAATATTCTGTCTGGAAGGAAGGCTTTTTTTATGTACATATATTAGAAGAATGACAAATAAAAATAAAAATAGATAGATAAGGTTTACATACAATGTGATGTTCCCTTTTCTGGGTCAGTAATCAAGGATTCTGAATCCTCACAACTGACACCATTGAGGGATGTTCATTTGGGAAAAAATAGGTTACCCACAGTATTTTCAGATACAGCTCTCTACACCTAGCACAATTCCTCTTGAGAGTTCACAGGCAACACGTTCAGTCTTGGGGCCCTCAAAAAGTCTTCCCAGTGGCACAGCTGTAAAGATGAATCCTCAGCCAAGTGCTTTAATACTGTAAGAAGTTTTTTAAAAATTAAGATGCATTCACAAAGTTATGTTAAGTATACTGAAGTTGGTAAAAGCATTGAAAATTTTGGGATGTTCATGCTTTGGAAACTTTTTTGAATATAAATGTATATTTATAAATATGAAGTTTGTATTAACTATGGTTTATCAGAAGAAGTCTCTTTCATCAAAATTATCACAGAATTACCCACTATGGAAACCACAGTGCCCTAAGGGAAGAGGAATGTACTAAGAAATCAATATAAAAACTATGGTACTGCGTACTTTGTTTATATTTAAATTGGTGATTGAGAGGTAGCTAGAGACATAGAAATTGAGTCTCAGATAGAGATGAGTTCTCATCTCATAACCAGATATTTATTAATATACTCAAGACTGACATGATAATAAGGGTCACTAAGTTGTCATAAATTATTCTGAAGTTACAGTAGATTTGTGGTTAACCTATAACTATAAATTAATTTTGATTTTAAGTTTTGTTATGTATATTTCATAAGAAAATGAAAATAGAAAAATAAGAATAACATAGGAAGGAAATATAGGATACTAATACACATAATGCATCGAATCAAAAATGTATTACTTAAAACTGTTCACTGGTCCATAATTGTTTCTTTAATAGTAACAAATGAATAGCTTTACTTTGTTTATGCCTGACAGGTTTTATTCTCTATTAGATTTGAAAATATTTCTTGCATAAGAAGCAAGAAATGCTAGACTGATAATTTCTAGATAGTCTCATAGACATGTTACACCTGTGCATAACACAATGTTTATTAAAATATGATTAGAATTTGATCTTATCATTATTTAATTGTTCATAAAAAGGTTGTTATATGCTGAAAGAAAGCTTAATCAGAAATTAAGCAACGTTACAAAATCATTAGTATATGTTAAAATATTTTTAAAAGATCTATAATTTTCATACATTGTGTACATTCAACTTTAGATATTAAGTTACATATATAATTGAATATTGTTTCACTTATATGAATTCTGCAAATCTCCAATAAAAAAAAATTCATATTGGAGCTCGAAGAGGGTAATTTTCTCTTTTAACTTGTTGGTAGATATGAAAGTTAATCTGATAGATTTTTTCTCATCTATCAGATTGGAAGTGTATATCATTTCATGTTTATTAGAGAACTTATAAAAATGTTTGATTGATTTATACCATGTATCTATTCTTGAAATACTTATTTTTTTCTTTCCTTCATTGGCTTGAACTTAGTTATATCTTATATTTTTCTTCTAAAAAGATAATCTGTTCACAGTGAACAAAATTAACAGAGATGTTACACATGCTACATATTATAAGACATTGTAAATACATTTTATATCACAGCTATTATATAAAGTTAATTAACAGGAATGGATTAAACTATTCTATCCTTAAATATTAATGGTTTAAATAACCCAAGGAAAAGATCAAACTTATTAAGATATATTAAATTAAATAAAACACGAGTGTGTTTCTTCAAGAAACTCATTTCAAAACAGAAGACAATTACATATGAAATCCTAATGAATATATAATATTAGCTCACTCTTCATATAAGAAAAAGAATAGGGGAGCATTAATCCTATGGAAAAATGCCACAATGCCTCAAATCCTTTATAAATATGAAGATAAGGAAGGACTTTTGTCTATTGTAATAGTAAAATATAATAATAGAGTTTGGACATTAGCAAATGTATACTGGTTCCCAGGTACTGGGGTTGGGACAGTAAGAAAACATCTAGATCTAATTACTGGAATATATAAGGGAAATCTGATAGTAGGAGGAGACTTTAACTGCATTTTGGACAATTCAGTGACCTCTAACAAAAGAAACCTATGTATTAATAGCACAGGGAAAGCCATTAAAAATGATGTGAAAGCCTAAATCTAATCAATACATACAGATATAAAGGGAGTAACTCATTATCATTTTCTCATCAAGATCATAGATTTGGTACTCAAACAAGAATAGACAAAATATTCACATCTCAAGAATTAAGCACAAAATAACACATTTCTCCTTAACTCCATGCCCTTTTTCAGATCAAAACTAATTAATCCTTAAAATACATACAGATTATAAGAAGTTAATCTTTACATCAAGAATCCCAGCTTATATCACAAAATTAAAACAATTCAAACCTTGGCTAGATTCAGAAATACAGTTCTTCTTAGATTTAAACTACACTAATGAAACAAATATAATACACTTATGGGATACCTTGAAGGCTTACTTGAATGGAAAAATCCTTTCATGGTATAAAAATAAAACAAAGGAATTGGAATCAGAATTGCATCACATCCAAGAACAAATCACATAACTTAATATTAATGAATCCTTAAACCCACGAAAAAACAAAAAAAAGATTGAGGAATTAAATAAAAGATATAATGAAATTCTAACTCATAAAACTAATCTATAAATAGAAAAACTAAAACTTAACTCATATGCTGTATCGCCTAAATGCATGCACAATCTAGCAGTTAGAATTAAAAAACAATCTATTGAAAACAATATCACAAATATCATACATGAAGGGAAAACAAAAAACAAAAAAGTATCAGATATAAGTGATATTTTGGATGCCTTTAAATATCACTTTACTGATCATTACAAAGATGACTCACATCATTTGAATCTATCAAATTTAGAGTTAAATTTAACAAAATTAAAAGTAATACCAGTAACATTAAAATTGGATATTCAAAAACAAATATCCCTAAAAGAAATTACTGAAAAAACATCAATGAAAGCAAAAATAATAAGGAACTGGAAATTGATGGCATAATGAACGAATTGTATAAGATATTTCCATCTTCAGTAATATCATTATTTCATAAAACTTTAAATGAAATGCAATCACAAAACACAATACCATCCTCTTGGAGGTATTCCTTAATTACACCTATCATAAAAGAAAAAAAAAAGATCCTTTACAATGTAACTCTTATAGGTCAATCCCATTACTCAATAATGACTATAAAATCTTTATGTCAATATTAGTAAGTAGAATTAAAAAGTCACTGATGCATATCATAGATGAGGACCAAACTGGATTTATATATAATAGACATACTCATGATAACATATTGAGAATATTAACACTTATAGATTTCTTAAACAGAGACAATCAGGAAGCTCTAATAGCAGCACTGGACATAGAAAAAGCTTTAGATTCCCTTAGATGGGAACATCTTTTCAAGGCTTTAGAATTATTTGAATTTCCACTCAATTTCATTACACTAATAAAAAACATATATAAAGATAATCTTGCTTATGTAAAACTTGGGCCTTTCACTTCAGAATCCATTGAAACATCTAAAGGCACAAAACAGGGCTGTCTGATGTCACCTATCCTATTTGCACTGGCAATAGAATTATTTGCATCATCAATATGTAACAATCCCAAAATTAATGGTATTGATGTATATGGTCAATTTAACTCAAAAATTATATTATTTGCTGACTATGTACTAATCACTCTATCTATTGCAGAGAAATCTTTACAAGAATTAGATGAATTAGTAGAAAGATTCTATCTTATCTCAGGACTCTGCTTTAACAAAGCAAAGTCTAATTACATGTTCTTAAACAAAAAAGGGATTTCTCATTAAATACAAATCATATAATAGGTAAATAAGCTCCCACAATAAAATATTTAGGAATAATACTAAGTGAAAATATGGAATTAACATTAAACATAAATTACAGTAATGTAATAAATATTATAAAAATGCTAATAACAAAGTGGAATAAAATGTATATGAAATTTGAAGACAGACTGCAAATTATAAAAATGTTACTTCCAAAAATAAATTACATTGCACATGCTATTCCTATGATACCAAACAAAAAATATTAAATTAAGTGAATAAAATCCTATAAAACTTTCTCTGGTATCCAAAATGAAATAGGATAGCTTACTCACATCACATCAGAGCTTGGAAAATGGCTGGAATCAACTTTCCAGACAGAGAGATATACATAAATGCTTCGATTTTCAGAATTATCATTAATTGGTTTGATAGTAATTATTCTTCAATTTGGAATACTTTGCATACTATTATCTTCCTAAATGAAAACAAAATAACTACAAATCTTATGTTAAATGAACAAAATAATATACTGTGTCATTTATTAATTGTCAACATTCAATATAATATATCAAAACCAACTAATTTAAACTACATAAATAACATCTATAATTTATTTAGAAGATTCATATACTCCAACACAGATATTAAGATATGGATGGATTTATTAATGCCCTTTAGTTCTACAAAAAGCTTTTTTAACAAAATCCATAAAAATACTTTAACTAACTGGGAGATGAAACACTTTATCTGCTGGCAACATTGTATAAAGAATCAAAATGTTTTAGATATTCAACAAATCCAAAATACATTTAATATATCAAATGCAGATTGGGTGGTACTTCAAATAATATTATCATAGGCTCAATATCTAAATAGAATAATCATTAATTCTTCCTATAAGATTTGCCCTAAACTTATAAGACTTATGTTTGAAGTTATATATATCAACTATAACTGGACAAATCTGATTTCAAAAGTATACAAAATTTTAATGAACTATAAAACCAACCCTAATTTAAAATTTTGGAACTTCATAACTAGAGGATATCAAACTAATAATTGTAGGTAAATTGAATCTCTTGTACAATATTAAATCAACATTTAATTTATAAGTGTAAAAAATATATACTTGGAAATTTATACACAGGGTATTTATCACATCTGACAAATTAGATAAATTCAAAACACTTGAAAATACCACTTGTTGGAGATGCTTACTAATATGTAAAGCAGACTGGATACATGTTTTTTATGAATGTATTAATATTAAAAAATGTTTGGGAAGAAATCATTAATTTTCTTCAAGCTATCTTTACAGACACTTTTGTTTTAACCAAACCTCTAATCCTTCTGAATGTTAATGACAATACAGAAATGAGTAAAAAAGACTTATATCTACTTTGGTCCATATTAGCAGTGGCAAGAAAATGTATAACAGGAAAATGGAAATCAACACAAGATCCCACTTTGGAAGAATTTCTGAGATTGTTGGAAGAAACTGCATGACTAGAAATTAAGGTTAAAGAACTGAGAATTACCCTTAAAACATGGGCTAACAATCCTTGGAAAAAATCCTTGCTCTTATTGAGAAATTAAAATTGGACTCAGACTAATTCTGAATGTGTAACTTATTTATTTATTTGATTGCACATTATATTTTCTTTATTTTCTTCTCCTATCTTTACATTATTACTTGTTCAAACCAATTGTACATAGTGTATATAAAGTGTTATAACACTTGATTATACAGTTGACTGTAATACTAATTATTATTTTTTTTTGACAAAAAAAGGAATAGTTTAATATAGGATGTGGGCACAAGTTTAAAGGTTAAAGTGGCTGTGGTGATATATGGCTGCTGGGCAGGGTTTGGATTAGATTTTGGGGAATCCTTGGTTAGGGATGCTATATTATCTATGAAATAAGAGTTGAATTGTATTGTGGTTTTGAGGTTATTGGGAGAGGAGTTTGGGTTGAATTTGTGGCTGGGATGCAAGATTTCTTTAATGGCTGCTCAGAATTTTTTTGGTCTATATTAGAAGACAGAATGAAAAAAATAGCGAACGGCAAAACAGCGAAAAGACTGGACCTCGAAGTGCTAATTGTCAGATCGTGGTACAGTGAAGATTGGAATATCTGCCCTTTCCTCACTGTAGTGCAATCTTGGAGTTGGTATATATATATATATATATATATATATATATATATATATATATATATATATATATAGCGGGGGGTGGGGGCCACAGCCCCCCACAATAGCAAGCTCGAGGTCCGGTCTTTTCGATGTTTAGACGTTCGCTATTTTTTTCATTCGGTCTTGTAATATAGACCCAATTTTTTAGGGTTGTGTTTACTATTGTTCTGAAAGTTATTATAGAATAATTTTTGCCTTCATTACTTTGCTTTTTCGTATGACTGCAAAAGCATTCTGAAGTTAAGATATTGCGTTTTTTTAATATTTTTGCCATTTTTTCCATCTTTTTCTCTATCCTGTATTAGGATTTTACTCTTTTTGGAAAGCCAGATTGCATTATTTGTTTTAGTCTCTTCCTTCTAGGAAGTGCAAGGCTATTTAGGATATTGAGGAAAGTTGCATTGAATTAATTTACAGCTTCATCTAAGGGGAGGATTTTCAGGACATTTTAGTTAACAGATGATGGGGTAGAAGTTAACATTTCTGGGTTAAACTTGGAAAGGTTGCATGCTGTTTTATGAAAAATGCTGCTTAAGTGGATGTGTGAGATGTCTGGTTGTATAGATTGGGGAGATGATCATTGAAACAGTCAGACATTGTACTGGAGGTGGTGTACTTGCTAGGGTCTGATACTAGAATCCAGTCTAAGGGAATTTCATGTCTTGCTATAATGTGTGGGGCTGTTAATTAGCTGGGTGAAACTAAATACGTTTACACTGGATGTAGGACAGTTACAGTTTATGTCCAACCAAGTGACATTGACATCACGTAGAACTATTTTTCATGTGGAATAGGTATGGATATTTAGTGTACGGTATCTTCCAGTACAGCTGTATTGTCATGCTATTATTGTGTCATGGTAGGATGAGAGATGGCTCAGTCACAGGAGAAGAATAGAGGATAAACTGAGGAGTGACATAATTAAGTAAAGTGATTTGTATGTTATAGCTGGCAGGTAGTGGGGAAGTAGGAACTAAGAAGGATATTTACAGGTGGTGGAAGCTGATAGATGGAGGGTAGGAAAGAAGTATTTTCTATGAAAGAAGGCAATTAGGCTGTCCTAGTATCTCCTCTGAAATATAACAGAGGGATTTAAAAGGCTAAAGAGCATGAGAATGTAGTTAAAATAGGACAAAGTGAGGGTTTATTTCAGAAAAGTAGACAAGACAATGTAGAATTAGACAGGAGCTGTAAGGGGTAAATAATCTTCTTTCTGTTTCAGCATCTGGAAATGCTTTTGACTTTCAACTCAGGCTTTCCTGTAGCCACTGTGAGAGGGTGGCAGTGACTGGTTGACATTAATTCACCCATTTTGGGAGAGCGAGGCTTCATGGTCTGCTGCAATGGCAGAACATACTGGAGAGAGAGGTGAATGTCATTCAGTGTTTGGGATTTGGATGTATATTTGACTTTGCCATGCCATGTCCATGTGACAGCCCTCATATGGCATGAGCAGGAACATGCATTTCCACAGAAGAAGGCATAAAGGGTCCTAGCATTCATGAGTGCACAATTTAAAAGCTAGGAGTTGGGTTAGGGAAAAAAACCCTCATGCCTGTCCAGAAGACAGCTGCACAGCAACTGTTTCTCACCCCAGTCATAGATAATGAACAGATGATTGAAAAGTAGGTTACAAGGTTAGCTGGTATCATCTTCTCCTTTCAGCTGCTCCCTTTAGAGTTCACCACAGCAGATTATTGGTCTGCAGAATGAGTGGCAGTAGAGTTTTTGGCTGCTCCCATTATGAGTCACCACTGCAGATCATTGGTCTGCAGAACGAATGTCAGTAGAGTTTATGGTGTTGAGTTGCCAGCCCAGCACCCAACCTTCATCAGGAGGCACACACACACACACACACACACACACACACACACACACACACACACACACACACACACACACACACACACACACACACACACACACACACACAGACACACACACACACACACACACACACACACACACATACACACACACAGGGCCAATTTAGAATGTCTAAGCCACCTGCAGTATGTTTTGGGAATGTGGGAGGAAACTGGAGCACCCGGAGGAAACCTACATGAACACAAGGAGGAGATGCAGACTCAGCACAGAAAGCACCCCAGCAGAGAATCAAACTGGAGAAAATCTTGCAGTAAGGCGACAACACTAACCACTCCACCACTGTGCCACCCACAAGGTCAGCAGGTATGTTGACTACAAAACGATATATAAAAACCAATAGAACTGCAACAGTACATAGCTTATTACTAAAAGTTGATTATAATTTTATCTGGCCCAGACTGATATCTATCTATCTCTGTATAGATCTAACTAAATAAGTCTGTTTTTTCTGACTGAATCTCACTTTGATGAATTACAAATGACTAAAAAATCTGACTTAAAACCCATTTGACTGAAAGCAAATTTTACAGAATCACATTTGACTGAAAAAAACTTTATTAAAACAAACACATCTTAAAAGCTATGTTATGATTTTGTCCGCCACAGCCACTTTTAAATATTCTAACTCCATTTTTATGCAAAAGTGGAGAAAAGCAAAACATGCACACAGACTCACTGCCTCCATACAAACACAAAACACAGCAATAGTGATTGTTTACAGATGTCTGCAAATTTCAGTCAGTCATAATTCACTCAAATGTGATGTCAGTTAAATCAGCTTTTAGTCAATTTTTTTCAGCCAAGTGTGATTCAAGCAAATGAAATTCGGTCAGAAGAAGCTGTAGTATATAGGAGCACATGCGCACAAACATGCACACGCATATGTATAGTTATATGATTAAAGTGTGATTAATTGTTGTATCACAAAATTGAATACAAAACATCTGACATCTGACTTGATACAGTTTTCAGTTATACATACAACAAACCACTCAGAAAATCAGAACATACTAAAAATTGCAAAAGAAAAGCAGTTTCCTTTATAGTCTTTACATGAAACCCACAATAATGCTAACCTTTAATTTGTCCGATTAGTGGTAGTGTTATGGAAATTGTAGGCCTAAGGTTTGGGGGCAGGGTTAGAGTTAACATATAAGGTGGTCATCCAGATTTTCTCACATTTAATTTTTCATTTTACTATCAGCTCTGGTCAACTGCTGTCCAGCCAGCTGACAGTAAGGGACATAATTAATTGACTGTGGCAGGAGTTAATGAGTTAAGTACTAAAAAGTTAGCCCTTCTGAAGCTGCTGTGTTGGGGCCAAGCCACTTCCAAGGGGATATTTATATGAGACGTGTATTGTTTTTTGAGAACTGTATCTACTGAAGACCGTGTAGACATGCGTGAATGGGCGTACCTTCGTTGAAGGTTGTGTGTCAGGGCTGGTAACTCAGCACGTAAAAATCAACTACCAATCATTAGCGGACCGGAGTTCCGCTGTGGCGACCTCTAACTGGGAAAAGCCGAAAGACACAAACAAACATCTACTGAAGATCAAAGGAAGTTTTACTTTGAAATAGCTGTGTCCACACAATTGTGAGTACTATAGATTAGCCTGCATTTGGCAACTTCACTGATATCTGGAATCCTTTATTTACCATGAGAATATGAGTAACTACCAGGTAAGAAAACAGGACTGTTTTGTATTACTGTTAAACTAAAAATACCATGATTGTTTTGAACAGAGTAGGACTGAAGTGACTCTATTCTGTCTTGGTTCTGGGGCACCAGAACGATTTCTTTTATTAAAGACATTCTTGCTATAAGCCCTAAGTCTACTGGCATTTTGTAGACAAAGCAAGTGAATATATGCCACAATATAGGAATAAAAAAGAAGAATGGACAAAGTTTAGTGAAGCAAACCGTGTGACAGACAATCGTATTATTCCTAGTATCACACGGAGGGAATAGGTGTCAGTCAGCAGGTACACTGTTCATCTTTGCAGGGTGGTATAAGTGTAATGCATATCGATTAAAGAAAATAGTCCAGATCATTGTATTCAAAGGAGAACTACAGAGAAATATCACACTTCCCTGCAGAACCAGGAACTACTGCTTCAGGGCACCAACTCAACACGTATTTCCTGGATTGTACACATCTCCTATAAGTGCAATATATCCACAAAATCATCATTAAGTATTACCTATCAAATTTGTTAATATGTACATACACCAATAAACATTCTCTTTTTTCAAATTTCAGACCATGAGTACATTTGGATACCAGGACATGTCTGCAAACTAAATACAATACAAAACAGAATATAATATTGCATACCTGGATTCTGGAATCCATGAATTCTGGAACCTACATCCATGTGAAAAAGTAACTTGATTACTGATAGTGTGATGTTCAAAATGCATGTGCTTACAGAGTAATGTATATTTATTAAATTAAACACAAGGTCATGCAAAATACACACAGATTACAAAATATTTCAGACTATTTTTGTATAAAATCATTAGTATCATGTTAACGATCAGTGTAAGACTATGGTCAAAAATTAAATGTAAAAAAATGTGGCATAGTTCTTTTCGGTAAACAAAACAGTTTCACTTACCAATACCATATGGGTTATGCACCCCTCAAATCAGACCCTGTTATAAGTGATTTAGGCAATCTTGTTTATAATTCCTTATCATTTGTCCAGCATATCATCACAGTAGCTTTGAAAGCATTTTATCTGTTCTTCTAATTTCCAAAGGCATCTCCACTAGATCCACAAAGAAGTCTTAATTCCTCATTACTCACATCTTAACAGATCTATTATTGAATATGTCACCTTTTGGCATGTGTTTGTCTAAACATATCACACAACTGGAGAGATCTCAGAGATTCATAACTAAAAAGACCAGTGGCCTCAAAAATCTTAGTTATCAGGCAATCTTTTCTATGCACTCTGTCTATTACAGACTGCTCCATGGAGATATGTGCCTATTCTTTCAAGCCATGAAAGATCTAACCCTATTTGACCTCCTATTTCTTCACAGAGCTAATGGTACCTCAAATAATTGGTTAAAGGAACTAAACCTTTATCAGCAGATAAATAAGACACACTGGTGTGATAGCTTCATATCTCAACATATCCCTCACCTCTGTAGCAAACTTCCACTACATGTCAAGCAGAGTAGCACCCTTGTTTCCTTCATGGTTAACCTAGATAATGGGATGCGTAAACTCATATTCTCCCCCAGTCTATCTTGTCTTGCCCTCTTAGCTAGAATAGCATTTTTGGCTAGACTTGTAATGGACTGCAAACTGATTGCCTAGTAGTTACCTATGAACCTATGAACACACAAACTGCTGACAATGCAGGCACTAACAGAGGTGCTGTTTCAGACCCTTGCATTTTATTGGAGGACTACCCCCCCAAACAGATACCTCAGTTTTTATATTGTACTAAAAGTACACAACTCTTTGTATAACTAAACCATATTAACATGGTTGAGTCTAAAGCTAACGCACCAAGCTTTGCAAATGATGAAACTATCATCATCAACATCATCATCATCTTGGTGAGTCTAGTCGGGTAGTGTTTTAAGGTGCTAAGATGAGCAGTGCCCAATCAGGCTGTAGAGAGACAGAGATTTATCACTACTTGAATGTTGGTTGGTGGGTTAAAGGCTTGGTGTTGTATACCCTAAAGAGACTGTATATATGACAATATACTGCAAAAGAAGTCTTTTGTTATGGTGGATACTGTAGAAGTCATGAAGAGTGTGCAGTTTTGTGAAAGGGCATACGAGTATGCCATCAATAAGGCATTTTTTCATGACCTTTTATAGTGCATTAAACCACTGGTGAGTGGTAAACTTGCAATTCATTATAATAGAGCACCCCCCCCTCCAAAAAAAAAAAAAAAAACAGAGGAAAAAAGAGACTTTAAGTTTTACTAGCTGGAAATTTGATCTTATTTTTGGCCCTTATCCAATAATATTTTATTGTTTACTTGTAGACAGATGCATTTATTCTCTCATGGGTATAATACAAGCCAGTAAAGATAAGTCTGTATGATGCCAAGTCATTCTACCTTGTGAGTAAAGTAAAGCACCACAAAGTCTACCCACGTAAACACTGCACCACATTTTTGTTATAAAAGACAAACATCAGGCACACTACGGTATACTTTTTAATATTAGGGATATGCCTACAGTTGAATTGGGTTGGTGTTTTTTTTTTGAAAGCAGTATTTGTGAACTTCCTGAGATAGTGACACAAATTACAATTCAGATATTAGGCATAGGAAAAAAGAAACTTTTGAAGTCTGACACTTCATTCATTGTTCTCTGTGAAATTTACATTTTTTTTTTATAATTATCCAGAAATTTGGAGAACTCGGAAACATTTCCATATAAAATAACAATGTGTGAGACATAGTCTAGAATTATTTGGGACTATGTACAGCGTGCTACATATTTCCATAGTATTATGTCACATGACCAACAATTACACATGGATCATACCAATCTATGAACAAATATTAAATCAAGTGTTGAAAGATGAAAAAGAAAATGGCCAATACAACATTCAATGAAACTTGGAGATAGTCAGAGGGCCTATTTATTTATTTTTATTTATTTTACATTTGTTAACCGGGTATGTCCAACTGAGCTGAGTAGCCCTTTTTTAGCTGAGGCCCGAGGAGAACAGCTCCATAAAATAGTCGGTTACACATTATACAAAACCATTAATAAAAGGACAATAGTTAGTTAAACAATTATACAATCCATTAGTAAAAATATGATACAACCATCCATGTTGGGGCACATTCCCATACCTGCTCGACTTTATATACCTATTACAAGGTCACACATCACTGGAGAAAAGAGAAACATCCACTGAAAGTGACAATTGTTTAGGCAAAATTTATTTAATCTACAGTCACTCACTTTAACAGTCTCTGATCTGTCTATATGTTTCTTTTATATATTATGCCTGGCATCTGCATATTCCAACACACATTATCTAATTTAGTCACTAGTTTCCAATATAATAGCTCAGTATCTCTGCAAATGAGTTTCTCCATTCTGAACAGTGCAGCAAAATAGGAACTTTTAGTTTTAGGTTAGGAGCAGGGCTAGGGTTAGTATACATTAGTAAGGTGCTACATAGAGGCAGAGTTTTGTGTTTTTTGGTAAGCTGATTGTGAAAATATTGGCATCAACCACCTGTGTTTTGATATTTATGCATTTCAATGACTCAGTATATTAATTTCGTTGAACTGTCATTACTTACTGATCTGTAGAATCATAAGTGTGCGTTACATTGTCCTCTTACTCATTGAAAATTGTGACACAAATGAGTAAAGTGGTACAGGGGACAAGGAATTATACACACAAAAGGCAGCATATCCCCTTTTCTAGACCTTATTCTAACCATAATCAAAAGGAAAAAAAACACTTACCTTCGACCAAACTTAGTTCACACACTACAAAAACATTCGACAATCCCAACATTCTACATGTCCTTACGCTGAGAAATAGAACATTTCTTTCAAATAAAGCTGCACAATCATTTCACTGGAGTAGCAATTTTTTGTCCACATATACGAGTTTTAAGAAACTGCTCTTTTTACATAAACCTGCATACCACAATAATTCTATATTAGCTGGTTATTCGATGCTAAACTTAAAACAAGAGAACAATTTTATACTTATAACAGAAATGGAGAGATTATAAAAACCTACTTTTAGTTTGTAATTTTTTTTCAAGATTCGTCTTTGGTCAGGAAGTAGTAGCTATGATACATCGTAACTGTTACATGTAATTGTTAATATCACAATGCTAACATATCATGAGTTTCAACCACACCGTTGTAGTACTGCTACTGCCATACTTGGCCTTAATTGATATATTTATGAATAGCTTTAGTCTAGTAAGGTCACTGACACTGCTCTACTGGATTTGTCAAAGTATTTGACAGGGTATCAAACTCTATTCACTCTGAATGCTTACAATTTTTCATTTCTTTCTTAATTTTCTTAAATGGTTTGCCATATGCTGTGTAATAGGTCTCTGGCTGGAAAATGGAATGGCTACATGTTTTCACATATTCCATTATCCATGTAGCAGTGCCATAATTTAGTGGACCCAGGTGATGTGAGCTTAGTTAGCAGCTTAGATGTTTGAAGCATTGACAGGGAAGGATTGACATGCCCACCCAGGAGGGGGGGGTGATCTCTTGTGCAATCTCAATCCTGGTGGAGGCTGGGGATGTATAGAGGACACTGCCATTATCAGAAATAGGTGGGGACATTGGCTGTGTCACCACTGAGATGAACTGATATGCCTGCATGTCTCCATAGCACAATCAATATCGCCCCCAAATGATGTTCAGTGATTTTGCACCATGGGACAAGGAAAAATTATGGAATAACAAAAATACTACTAAATAGCAGGATGATCTAATCCAATCCTTACCTCCGATACTAACCTCAGCCTTATACATACACACACTCACACACACTTTTAACAAATCTGACCCTGTATCTACTCCTTACATTAACCCTAACCTCAAAACTTGCAAACGCACATGCACACATGCACTTCAAACACGTCTATCTCCTTCCCTAGTCCTTACTCTAATCCTAGCTGTCAAACAATCCTATACACACATACATACAACCTGAATGCAGACACTTTCATTGCAAACAATAGTTGCGTGTTGTGACTTTTCCCTACTCCAGGCCAGGAATCAGGGAGACTCAATCCTCACCACTGACTCCAGTGAAGGACGGTCACTAAGAGCAAAGATAGATTCACACAGTATTTTCAGATGCAGCTCCTTGAACCAAGCACAATTTCCCTTAAGAACACACAGGAAACATGCTCCAGACCTGGGGGTGGACTCTCTTTCTCTCTTCAGGCTCACACAATACTCAGCACATTGAAACTCTGTGTCTGTGTTCCCAGTAGCTGACAGACACACTCGGATATTTGAGTTTCACACACACATAGACACCTGGGGAAAAGTTGGCACAGATTTACTAGCCTGCCTCTTTCTGCCCAGACTCTAAAGTAATCATGCTGCCACCAGTCAGCTACTCTAAGGCTCTTACAAAGGGTACCCAATTATACTTTGCAAAAGTAATACTAATATAAATGGCAGGGTGTGACCAAAGCAGCAAGGCTTTCAGGAGCAGTCACTAAAGTGTCACTAAAACAAGCATAAGTACTCTCAAGATGTTAAAAGTATTCTCTAAAGGACCAGCCACAATGAAAGGTATTAAAATATTTAATGATAAATAATAAAACAGAAAACAGGAGAATACTGAAAACAATAAACAACAGAGTTTCAAATAGAGATATAAAAATAATACTGTTGGATAGTTTCTTACATATGCAGAAAACATTACTAAACTATTCTCACTAAATGTCCCTGACTGACTAAAGAATTACTGTTCCTGACTACCTACTAAAGCAAGGCAAGCTGATGTGTGCTGAGTGTCTTACCACAGCAGAAGTCAGATGACATCTCTCTTTGTCTGTGTGGATGAGTGTGATATATATCCTGTCAGAAATCTTTTCTGTCAGGTTCCAAAGTGCTGCTGTGAGAGTTCCAAAGAAACCAGATGCTGGTTAGAACATGACATCACCTCTGGTCACCTGACTCTGGTACAATACAAAATGGAGATTTGCTAAGATCTGTGGCAGCATCTGAAAGCTATAACACAATTTCAAACTTTCCATCCTTTCATGATTCTCTGATAAACATACACATTTGATTAGTTACAACAATACAACCTAATATAAATGCATACATTCTTTCTGTTCAGCAGGACCTTCTGCTGATGCCTTTTTAACACAAGTAACTTTAAAATATATTTTAACTCAAATATCTGTACAAATCAGTGTGATAGTCAAACAACACAAAATTCTTCACAAAACTCCAGCTAGCTATGCTGGCATATGTACACATATACTGTCATACTCTCCCTGGCACAGATGGCACTACCTCATAACATCACACCTGCTATGAAGGACTGAGTTAAACACCTTGGTGAAATCCAGGCAGACAATAACAGTTATATTCCCCTGTCAGGTTCTCTTGTAACCCATCATAAAGCGCAATCAAGTTTATCTGTCTGGTTAGTCTGTCCATGACATTTTGACATTTGGTTGTTGCAAAGTATTGTTCTTCAGGAAAGGCAGGATTTTATTCATTACTTTTACTGCCACAGCTGTTAGGCTAACAGGTCAGCAGTTCTATGAATTTTGCCTTCTCCCTTACCCCTTGTATGAAGGAACCACACTTGCTATCTTCCAAGCTTCAGTAATGTCTGTTATAGCCAGTGATCTATTGACAGCCTCTTTCTTGGGATCTGACAGCTGACTTCACAGATTCCTAAGGCTTCTCTAGGAGGGAGTTCAGATAACCTGTATACTTTGTCCTACCTTAGGGAAAACACTTTCTTCTCATCCTGCTGTCTCTCTTACTATGCTGTAATCTTTTCATTACTCTCACCTCCTTCTCTACCTGTATTTGTTTTATTTAATTTTGCTTACCAGGGTACGGCACTGATCCAAAAAGATAAACAGAATGTTTTGTCTTGGTGTGTATAATTACATATAAGAGTAAATCAAAGAATAAATACACAATTGAAAAGAATATGCAGTGTAGTAACAGGAGAGCACAGTGCACAGCAGATAGTTTTGTTGCCTCACAGCAACAGATTCCCTGGTTAGATTATTGGCTGGGGTGCCTTCTGTGAAGAGTCTGCATGTTTTCCTCCCACATTCCAAAGACATGCAGTAGGTGGACTGGACTCTCTAAACTGACCATAGATGTGAGTGTGTGTATGAGAGTTTGTGTGCTATGGAAAAATTACCGAGGCAGGGCTAGCTACTCTGTGGTGTAATCCTTGGCTCTAGATGATTGTCACTGATGAAGTGACGCCCCGACCACATGTCCAAAATGGGAAAAAGGGGTTGTGGATGGATGAAAGGATACAGTGTAGTAACAGATTTAGTATACGAAAACAGAACAGAGCAAAACACATTGCCATACACAGTTATTACTAAAGAACAACTATTAGGTGATAATCAGGAAAAAAGGTTTAGGATAGGTGAATAGTGAGCTACTTAGAAAACATACATAACAAGGTGCAAGCTGTTTAGTATACATCCAACTTTTAGAAAGAGCTGATAATGAGGAATATGTCTAAGGTGCCGATCAGAGGGAAACAGTGACACCCTTGCTTTTCTACTGTCTGTAAATACCTTCCATATAAATCACGTGTATTAGTCCTAAGTTTCTGAAATGCTGGCACTTGCAGCAATGTTGAATGGAATAGAGCACCCTTGGTGCAGACATTTTGTGCTAACACAGCTGAAATACTGGATTTGTATGATATGTACAAGGTGTTAGTAGTTTGCATTCTGACTCAAATGAGGCACAGGACACTTACATCTTCATTTCGTCTGACGCCAAAACAGCCAAGGGGATAACATGGCCAAATTAGATGTGCCATTTTAAAATAAATGCTGTCGAATGAGCAGTTGTTTCTTAGGCATTATTAGCAGTGTGCTTCTGTGAGAGGAAACAAAAAAGAAAATTAAGGCCTCTGGAGGAAATGTATTGACTTTTTTCTCAAAAACCACATCACTGCAGAGGAGTGGACAGTCAGGAGACAGGCTGCGATGAGTGTAATGTATCATTCAGGTTAATGAGCTGGAATGATCTTACTCTTCATTACTAAGGGAAGCAAGAACATTGATGGAGTTAACAACAATTTAGTGTTAAGAAAGAAGAGAAAGCTTCTGTATGAAATAATGACAGAAAAATGCTGGAGAGCTGAACCTTTTAAACAGATGCATATCAGTTTGTTACTCTGTTTGCAAGTTCAGGGAAAGATCTATGTCTATTAAAACCCAAACTATGAGAGAAAACTGAGCTCAGAAGAGCAATATTTGCATGACTAATATGCGAGACATTTATGTATGTTTTTTAAGTATACAAATTTAAATGTGGCTAGATTTAAAGAAATGTTTGTCATGCCTGAAGGGTGTTCATCCTTTTTATTCACTCCCGATCTGTATGCCCCACAACTAATTATAATCTGACTTCATGCATTTTAAGGCACTTGCAGGTGATCATACTGGGGGTATTACTGCTCATCCGGGAGTGCAGTAATATCTATAACATGCACACCCCTACTTACACAATGGGCATCATATTTTTTGCAGTTTAAATTTTACATTTATTAATGTATCATAACTATATGTTTTGTAGTATAATTTAGTATAAAATTGTTCCTCCGCCTATTTTAAGTAATTGTTTGCTATGGAGAGCTATAACTTTTTAACAGACATTTTTATGACATTTTCATGGTAACCATTTAAGAGACCTTTCTGTCAGACTGTTATGCTCCATTGTACAGTCCGGTTTATAAACAGGTGCTAATACTACACAACACCTCAAGAGACTTCTGGCAGGTGACTGAGTCCATATGAAGAGACTTACATATAAGTAACATCATCGTAGACATGTATACTGTTCGTGGTCTCATATCCTGAAAAATATTCACTACAACAATCATTGTGGTGGCAGCTCCTAGACCTATGATATATATCTGCAAGAAGATGTGCCCCCCCCCCATTTTTAAGTTGGTTTAGCTGATTACAAAGATGCAGAGTGTTGTATGTCTCGATTGTGCTTCACTGTAAATCAACCCCTCCCATCTGGCTGTATAGATTGAAGATGGTGCTGGTACACATTTTATCACTGAGATGATGCAAAAATACAGTTTCTAGCTTCTTTTCTACACGTGACTCCCTTTTCCTTCTATTTTGCCCTTTTGTTTTCTGGCCAATTTGTAATCTAAATGCGACTGCAATTTACCCCTCTTAGTCCCACAGCAATAGTTACAAATGATGTTTAGCTCTGCTCAGACTGCTATTTACAAATCTGGAATGTTGCTGTGCTTCTACAGGTAACTATTAAAACAGTAACTAAAGTCTTTTCATAACCTTTTCTTCCATGGTGAGCCCGTTGTCAGAACACATGCATCATTAATTGCACTATAAGCATCAAATTGTTTTATCTTTTAATTTGTTTATACTCTATCTTCAATTGCCAAGAGTAGAAACATTTCTTTCATATAATGGTATATTACTAACACCTTATAATTACTGATACTTTATTTTTAGTGGAAAGTTTTGAATTATAGAAATTATATAAAGGACAAGGTATAATCAATATGAGGTTATAGTGATTACAGCACTACCATGGTCACATATCCACAAACTGCTGTTACAGCTCTAAGAATGATATTGCACATTATTTTCACCGCTTAATTAATCAGCAAGACATTTTAACTAATCTGCATATATCTTACTTTCAGTTTTAACCTCGCTTTTATACAAAACATTAAAACAGCATTAAAAATTAAATGTAATGCTTCTATTAATTTTAACATATCACTTGTGTTATACTTCTAAAGAGATTAGACACTATCAACACAAAACAAAACCCCTGCAACAGTTTCCCTCAAATAAATCTTTAGACACGATGGACAATCTATCCAAATTACTGTCTTTCCATTCAAAAATGCATACATTCAATGAATCATCTTACCTCAGAAATGCAGTAGCAGTTATCAATTTTCTTACTATTATCGGGTATCATTGAGTCCTACCAATCAATGTCTGCCTAACTCCAATGATCACAAAAGTCTTTCTACAGGATATGTGAATATTACCAGTATTAACTACAAACGGGAGAACTTAGTAGGATGGCTTGATTGTAATAAAACTAAAATTATGGTTGTAACAGTGTCCTGGATGCATTATTTATAGATTCCTCCATTAATAAATAATTCCACCTTATTTTCACAGATAA
This sequence comes from Protopterus annectens, assembly GCF_019279795.1. NCBI lineage: Eukaryota > Metazoa > Chordata > Ceratodontiformes > Protopteridae > Protopterus > Protopterus annectens. Next base: position 246,900,248 of record NC_056737.1, read on the forward strand.
CATGCAGGAAATCTGCAAAGGCAGAGATTCAATAACCATAATTAAAAAATACATCAGATTAATCCCTACATTTATAAGAAATAGCAATACCAATGGCACCAACCCAAACTGGGCAGTGCATCAGTTCAAATAAGATATCATACAAAGTTAATGATGGCTACAATTTACAATCCTCCACCTCTTCTGTTGTTGTCGTGTAAAATGATATATAAGACCAAACTACAATATTCGAAGATTGTATCATACAGACGGCTAAGAAGTGATCTGTGTTTGGCATGCAGGGCATTCTCTGACCCAGTACTGATGGATTTATTGCACATCAGCAGATCAAATCACATCAGAAATACTTGATCTAGGGATCTAAACCTCTTCTGCAACATCAGCAGAATGGTTTGTAGTGACAAGTGTATTTCACAGAGGATACCACAGCTCTGGAATAAATCCCATCCACATAAAGCAAAATTCCTTCTTGTCCATATTCCAATGCAACTTGAATCAATGGAAAGGAAAGAGAAAATTTACCAGAAATTGCCCTCTAAACTACTAATGAACAGAGGCAGCTAAAAATGCTTTATCCCATTTATTGGTCCCCCTCAAATTATCTCTGGTCAGATCTCATTTATTTTCACTAGGGTTAATATGTAATTATCAATCACGGTATGGGCGAGACCAATCAAACATTAAAAGGGATAGGCTAATTCAAGCACCGAAGGGGAAATTGGCTAGGTGTAAAATGGCGTATAAGAGCAGCTAACCTAATACTTACCTATGAACCTACAAGTTAATTATTCTCAGTGACCATAACCTAGATTAGAAAGTCCAAATCAAAACTGGGATAGAGTGTTTTCTTTTACACATAACTTTACCCAAACTTTAAAAGGAGATATCAGACCAGTCCACACTTCAAGGAAAACATCATTAACCATAACTAATATATTCTCCGCAAAGTAACTTGCCTACTCAATGCAGTTATTTAAGAGACCACTTCTACATGTTCTCATACTGGTCATTTAAAGCATACAAGACTCCACTAGCTGTAATACTAACTTCATCAGTACTTGAATCCTATAACAAAAAAAAAAAAAGAAAAAAATGAATCGGGCGCTACTTAATACAGATCAATGATTAATCACATTACAGCTGTTCAGTCCCAATTACTGTTCTTGCTACTTTCTTTAATTTCCTCATCCAGATTCACTACAGGCTACAGACAATGCATGGAAAATATGGAAAACAATCCACACTATAATAACATTTATCAAAATTTCATGTAACTAAAGAAACGCTACTTGATTAGAAATGAAAACAGTAAAGGCCTTATATTTTGTTCCCTACAAAATGTGCAAGGTCAGCCAAAAGCACTTTGGAAAAGTATAAAAGTCCTTTATACAAACAAAATCTTCCACAAATATAATAAATGCAATAAACTAATTAACTGAAAGAAATCCTGTATCTACCATCCCAACTTATTGCCCTTTAACTATATCTGCCCCTTATCGGCTATACCTTTTCACAAATTAACCCCTACACCTTTATTTCATTGGAATAAGGTAAGAAAATCTTCCAGTGTAAAGGAACTTCTAAAAAGAACATGACTACAGTGGTTTATCATCTACCTGTCACTGCACGGTATTTCAAACCACCTTTTTTTGAAAGATGAAAACTGAAATGGTTATTCAAAAACCTTCGAAAACAAACTAAATATAGTGCTAGGGCTTTTAATCAGTCCACATATGACATGTTGTTTATACCCTGTATTTTTTGGTGAGAAACCTCTGAGAATGCTCTAACTGTTGCAGGTGTCTGTCAAGGTACATGCTAAGGGGTGCATTGTACTTTATTATTGGTCTGATGAGGGCTGAGTGCAGTGGTACTATGACATTGTTAGATGTGGATGACACTTCTTTACTTAGAAGCTGAGCTATATATAAGGATTTCCTCAACATCATAGACATGTGGTGGTCAAAGTTCAGATTAATATCTATCTGAGTACCCAGATTCCTCAATACTGGAACCACATTTGGGGGGAGGGGGTGTTATCAATGTTGTAAGTTACAGGGTATTTGATTTCCCAAAGGATATTATTATGCATTTCTTTGCATTTAGTTTGAGGACATGGCTCTGACACCAATCACTAGTCTGCGTCAAACATTTCTGTAGGATATTAACATCATTTGGGGAGTCAATGACTGCTCCCAACTTGCAGTCACTGGCAAAACTGGCAAGCCAAAGGCCTACTACATTTGCCTTGACATCTAAGAAAGTATATTCCAAACGGGAGGGGGCCCAACACTGAGCCCTGTAGTACTCCACTGGTGAGTGGCCTCTGCTAGATGTGGATCCCCCCACTCTAACAGCATGTATCCTATGCCTGAGCCATTTGGCTATCCATCTGGTGATGTAGAGGTTTATGCCCAGTTTTGTATGTTTATCTATAATACCTGAGTAGAGCATTTTGTCAATTGCCTTGGCCAGGTCAAGGCAGGTGGTATGCATTGTCTTACCCTCATCCATGGCCCTGGTGACTTTCTCAAAGAAGTCCAACAGATTGAGCAGGCAGGATCTGCCCTTGATGAAGCTGAACTGAGTTGGTACTAGAGTCTGGGGATTTCCTGTGTCATTTTTAATCAGATCCATATTTACCCTTTTGATAGCCTTGCATATGAAGCTAGTAAGACTTATAGGTCGGTAGTTTCCTGGGTCAGTTGATAGTCCCCCCCCTGCAGAGACATTACCATTGCTGTCCTCTTCTGTACTGGGGCAAAGCCTGTCTGAAGACTGTGGTTAAATAGAGATCTGAGTGGGTCTGCTAAGTCATGTTTCAAGCCATTTAATTGGCATCCTAGGATTCCTTCAGGGGCCATTGATGCTGTGTTTCTAGGTTTAGATAGTGCAGTGATAACTTGTGATAACAGGTAAAGGAATGGTAGAGGGTATTTTATGAGGAGTGACCAGAGGTGATGAGAGGGTAAAATCTGAGCTGAATTTATCAGGCAGAAGGTTGCTATTTCTTCTGGATGAGTATAGGTAGTGCCATCTACAGCCAACTCAGCATATTGCTGAATGTTTCCCTTAAGATTTTGAACATAACTAAAATGCTTTGTAGTTATCCTTTGCTTGGGAAATTATTTTAGTCTCTTAATTTTGAAGATTTGACTAGTTCTCTGATTTGCTTTTTGAGACTAATGAGGGATTTTTTTTCTCTGTTGTGCTCCCTCCCACCTACTTCAAGACAGGAATGTGTTCCTTCTGTTGTATAGTCTATTTGTGCCAGGGGTCCACTAGGGTGGCTTGTTTTTCCGGTTAGACCTGGGTTTAGTTCAGGCAAGTACTGCCATTTCTAAGCAGTTGTTTAAGTTGTTGTACAGGGCATTCATGTATATCTCTTCATAAGCCTCCATGATTTCAGGGTGAACTTTAATATTACCTATGCTATCACGTAATAGGAGGTAATTTGTCTTGGAAAAATTCTTTAGGGTTTTAGGGTTTGATGGTGGTACTATCATTACATTTATTGCAAAGGCAACTGATTTATGATCCAATCTTACCAATGAGGACATTACACTGGAGGAGAGGGTGAATGCTTCCCCATGTTTATCAGTACTATGTCAAGGATATGAGTCCCTAGTGGGAGTGCAGACTAGCTGTTCCAGAAAATTTGCATTGACAAAGCCCTGGAGTCTCTAAGCCTGCATATTAGTGGTTGTATTTGTTTCCCAGTTTATGGAGGGGTAGTAAAAAACACCCACAGGTAGAGTTTTGGGATGAATAGTAAGTGATTCTACTAACTTCAAGTATGCAGAGTGGATTTCATAGCTCATCGATGGGGATCTGTAGCTAGTGATGATATGGTGGAGGATTTTGCCTGAGGTAGTTCAAGAAAGTCATCCTGCTTGACCAATCTAGAGATGCGATTGCTTTTTATGTAAATGAAAAGAACTCCTCCTTTCATTTTTTCCTTTGCAGAAGGTGGTCTGAATGTGTGGTAGGCATTGTAGCCTTGCACCGCTGGGGTGCTTTCTGCATCCTTGAACCACGTCTCTGTAACTGCACAGATGTTAGCATTCTCCAGGGCAAGCAGAGCTTTCAGGGAGTGCAGTTTCTTCTTAAGAAGCTTAACATTGAGCAGTTATACCTTCAGCGTGGCATTAGACAAATTTGTTACATTGGTAGATCTGTTGGTTTGCCACTGCCTAAAAAAGTCAGAAGGGGTTGGCTAATGCCTTGGCCAGTATTCAAAACCTAGAGGTGCCAGGTGCAGGCCATCTTTGCCAAACGTAGCATGGTGTGTTGATCATGTTGTCCCAGGCTGAAAAATACTGGACTCCCTTCATTCAATGACACCAGTAACTAAGCCAATTATTAAAGTCAGTCATTTTCTGTTTGTATTGTGGTATCATTTTTGGTGAGGGTAGAATGCTGCTCAATGTGAGGCTCATACCAGCCTGTGACATGTATAGGATCATAGGAAGTTACTAGGGTGCTGGCCCTGAGGCCCTAACAAGCCTAGCCAAGAATTTAGCCCATGTTCCAATAAGTTAGGACCCTATGCCACTGTCCAGCAGAGACACATGTGGAATCCCAGGGGTGTATTTTCTGTTCCCCATCCAGTTATCCAGGTTGTGCTTAAAAAGGTTTAATGAGGTACCCTGCTTAAAACTTTTTAAACGCAACCTGGATAACTGGTATCTGTCATGTCTCTCTTCATATAGTCCAGGGAGGTGCATCTCAGGTCATTCACACCCAAATGGACTACGACTGGGTTATACTGGCATTTGTGCTTGAGTGACCTGAATGCTAGCATGATCTGGCCAGTCCTGGCCCCTGACAGGCAACTAACTGTAACCCTCTCTTTATCCAACCTGATGAGGAGTGGCATCTGTCTTCTATGACCAAAATGTTTGAATGTCGGATGTTTCACCTTAGGGGCTTGCTTGTGGAGACACTGTGATGAGTATTTTTGGGTGTATTGGTTGGTGCTGCCTTGCTTGTCTATACATGTGTTTTCTGAGAGAAGTGTATGGAGGCCTCTGAGGTTTTGTTACATTACTTGTGAGTACCTATGCATATGTAAGTTTATGTGTCGAGACCTTATTTAGTGAGGGAAATTATGCGTATGTCCTGACAACCTGTTTGTCATTTGGTTTGTCAGTATGTGAGAGTTGTGTGTCTCAATTTTCATAATGTAACTACAGGTCTCACAGACTGTGTTTGTTTGTTTCAGGATTAAGTGGGTGTCAGTGTACATGAGACAACTGCTACATTGCCTCAGGATGCCCGTGTCCACCAGGCTGACAACAGAGATAGCATTAAAGAGCCTCACCATGGTTTCAGGTTATTTACTATGAGTTTAATCAGGGAGAAGAGTGAGAAGATTGAACTGGACTGAGATGATAGCACACGGATGAAGATTGGTGCGATACTCAGTGTGACTGCAGCTATTCAACAAGGTGATGCTGCTCTCCATGCAACTCAAGTGTCCCAAGGGCAGCAGGGGAGTGGGGAAATTACAGAGATAGTTACTCTAAGGAAAATTTTAACTTGATAGCATTTTCATCTCTACAGGCCACTACTAACCATCCCTGTATGGACAGCAGCCTAAAAAAAAACACTGGGCAGCCTAGAACAAACACTGGGCAATTCTGGAAGAACAAGAGCTGAGTTCTTCCCTAATCCAATTCAAGTGCGACTTCAACAATTGGATGGGAAACCGGAAATTTATCCCTGGTTTGGTACCTATGTCTCTGATCCATGCTTACACTTATCAAGTGTATCTGAACTTGTCAGAGATTTGGGATGCATGGCTATGCTTGAAAAGGCCCTTGTGGTCGTTAGTCTAGTAAACACCTATGAACTTATGAACCTATGAAGAAATGGAGAAGGGTTAAGAAATTACAATTGTAATGAACTATAATGTTTCTTTAATGATAGCAAGAGATCATTATGTTCACAGCAAAACAACTGAATCATTCTGGATAAGGTTTCAGAAATAGAAAATCCTTCCAAGGGACTATAAGAAGAAACACTTGCCTCAGAACCAGCATCAGAAACCCTAGAAGAGAAAACAGAAGTCATCTAGTAGCCATTTTCCTGTTCAATGTCTTGAACATCCACAACAGTGAATAATGCTTTTTCTTTCTTACCAATAACATCAGAGCTGGAAGGGTCAAGAACCTGAATTAAGTCCTGAACTAAACCCGAGAAATCAGTTCTGTCCAAAGTAACTGAGACAGGCAAAGATAAATGTCTACCTTTTTGTTCCTTTTTAACAGGAATTTCTATAGAAACACACAAAACTTTTGACAGACAAAACCTCCTTAGGGACAGGCATTCCTGTCTGCCCAGGTAGATAGGTATTCCTTCATGACCAACAAGAGTGGTTCTCCCTTACTTGCCAAGGCCATTCTAATAGCTATAGGGCATGGGTCTAACCCCCAGTCCATGACTGCTGTAGGACTATACTAGAGGAAGTCAAGTAAAAATACGAATGGTCTGATGCACAAGAAATGGCCACAGCAAAGTCACTCATCTTTGGCTGCAGCAATTTAGTAGACAGTCGAAGGGGCAAAAGCTGCTTGGAAATTGTTTTTCTTTTTGTGGCTGGAAGAAGGAAGAACTCAGTAGCCTGTAGGCTGTTCAGTGCTAAAGCTGAAAACTATGCCTGAATGATGGGGAAGCATGTCAGCAGATGTCAGTAAAGCAGGTAAGTATTAACAAAGTCAATTTTTCCACAAAAAAAAAACACTGGGAAAAGCACTTTAAATACTTATCCTAACCACTAATAGTAATTCAACACAACTTTTAGACAGAAAAATAGTTTTATCTAGCTTTAAGAACTGTTTTCCTCAAAAGTAAAACATAATGTTCCTGATAAAAAGTGACTAAAGTCATGTATCAGTTTATAAAAAACATTTTCCTAGCTTAAAAGTAATAGTCTTACAGAACAAGTTAACTTTCTGAAAGAAAATAAAATGCTGAAGATTTGTTTTCCCAAATAGAATTTATCTGCCTAGCAATGGGGAATTGTTAGCCAACCGTCAAGCCTTGAAAGTCTGCAAGAGGAGTGCTATTTGGTGGCAGGAAACCTCCGAAGAGCTTGGCACCCAAAACACTTTTTTTCTTCAGCTTTGCTCAAGCTGGTTAATAGTTTTGTGTGCATGGAAGGTGCTGCCTGGCTGTTTTACCCTTAGCAGGATACAAGTCATGTAGCTAAGGTGACTGCATCAGTGATCAAATTATGAACAGCTTTTAATTTGCCAATTTTAACAACCAAGGACTTTATCTGATCATATACAGGCGAGAGATGGAGCAGAAGGAAGCTGAGGAAGAGAAAGGAAGAATGTTAAGCACATTCTAAACAGGCAGCCACCTTTTCTATCATTGGAATCTACAAGAAAATTCTAATTGTTAAACAGGGGCATGGAATAATTTCCAGTCAGTACACTGGAGTTCCATTAGACAATATAAATAGAAGGTTGCTATGTTTGCCCTAAGATCTGTGCACAAGTACTCCCAAGAAGTTTTGAAAATTTAGGCTAGTTACTTTAGCGATAAGGTTGGTAACAGAAGTAGGATAGCAGAGGTGATAGAAGATTAACACTAACTGCAGGACTCAGTTCACTTACAATGACTTAATTAATTCATTTAATGAATTAACTAATACCTTACCACACAAGGGCAGGGATAATTCTTGACAGTCTCTGTATGCACATAAGATAGAACAATCAAATATAATCCGTTATGTATTGAGGAGGCAACAGGTATGGGGTAAATAAAGTTTTGGACTAAATCGCTACAGTTCACTTTCGCTAGCTTTATTACATAACATGTAAACTGTGGTATCCTGAAGGGCAGCAGTTTAGAGTAAAGAAAAGCATTTTCGCAGGGCAAGATTTTTTTAATATCAAATGTTAAAAGTAGTGTGGTGCTTTAGAGTCAATAATTCAAAATGTATAGTATATCAACACGCTTAGATGTGTCGATACTGTGGAACCACACTGCTTCAGATACAGCAAGAAGTGAAATACGAATAATTAAATGACTGCTTAGCTCTGTTTGTGTGACCCTTATGTACTCTTCCCCAAATAGGGTTGTTACAGTGAAAGTGTTGTCCTGCGGATAAAGATATTTCCCCTCAGTGGTGCTCAAGGATATTGTAGATGGTACTTTCAGATTACTATGAAGAACATATGTAGTTCTGTTCCATTTCTATCTGTAGGTTGCATACTGATATTTCTGTGAACACTAAGTGAGACTGTAGAAAATATCTTCTCAGCAGTACGGTGTATTTGTAGCTAAGCACAGCTAACAATGGCTGACAAGTGCAAGCATCTTGAAGCTCACCACAAGCTGCTTCTACCTAGTGATTGAGTCAGGCAATCTACCTAAGTCACAAAAGGATACATACTCCTGCATATTTAAGTTGCACTCATGGCTCCGCTTTGCATATGAAAATTACCAGTGAACAAAGGACACTTTTATGTAGATAGTCCTTGAAAAATGCCATCGGCTAGGAAAATGTAGCTGCTCTGATAAACCTCACAGGAAACTTTTTTATTTTGTTTTAAATTCATTGAGATAGTTAACATTGTCACACACTGAGCTGCTAAGTGGGCTATACCTCAAGACAGAAATCAGTGCCACATCCTGGCAGATGCTCAGAACAGGAATCATTACTTACTAATCCACATTGTGGCTTTGTTGAGCATGCTTAACTGTTGTCTTATTTTTTTTTTTCCAGCTGCCAGTTATCAGCTGCCCACTCTGTTGTTGAACCCATTTGTTTCTCTAACACTGGGGACACCCCAGCATGGAGACAAGAGCCAGCTGGAGAAGTAACCATCTTTTAGGCATACAGATGATATGAACCCACACCTGTATCTACTGATGCAGGACATGAGGGTGTTTCTGTTAAGCCCAAACCTCCAGCCCTGTTTGTTGACTCTGCCACTTGTATCGCAGAGAAGGCCAACAGTGCCTTACCCTTATTTGCACTTCTACCCACACAATAAGAGGGGTTGCTATCACTGGCTTTGTAGTGCTTAGCCCACATCCCTTGCCCTGGCTGCCTTTGTAAAATACAAGCCTTTGTTTGCATGGTGGTGGGCAGCCATCTGGAACAAATACTGTACCCCCGGGATGGTCAAGCTAGTGTTGACTGCTTACTCCCATTCTCCCTAACTGGTTCCTCCAACACTTGAACTGCTATTTCAAATGGGGTCAGTGTTTTGCCCCTGTATTCCATTAAGCTGGGGTCTACTGATGCTGCTGTAATAATTATTTATGAAGGTGCCATTCGGAGAGCTTGTTTTCAGTTGTTAGCATGACTCGGAAGAAGCACTGTCTAGTTAACAGATTTATTCAGCATCACATAACAGGCAAATGGAGGCCAAGGGAATCAAACACCAGAGTACAAGAAGCAGCTGATTTACAGCGCATAGTTTTAAGCCTCTGCAGTAACTGCAAGACCTTACATGATGCCATTAAGAAAGAGATGCAGTTTCCTTGTTTTCTAATTACCTCCTCACCCATCAAATTTCAAGCAGATTTTTGAATGTTCCCATTGTGTTTAACTTTGCCTGCAGCAGATACACATAATGGCTGTGCAATTGCCACACTGCTGATGCTCAAATTGCAGATAATGACAGTGAATAAGGAATGGTTGACTAACTACATGCCTGTTACATGATTACATTGTGCACTGCCAAGGTTTAAAGCAGCTGCTGTAATGCTTCTTTAGTGAGAGGAAAACAAAACACCTGTATAGCAGAAGGTGCGCATAACAGATACAGTTACTCTTGAGAGATAATATTTAATGAAACAAACAGCAGAAAAAATGTGCCTATGATAAAAAGGGTAGAGATGACATATGATTAAGGCAAGGTAAATGCACCTGCAATAGAAAACAAAGTGTAAAGAGAGAGTCATTAGGCGAAATGTCGAGTACAACAAAAAAAAACATTTCTCCTGGTTTCCATGTGATACACATTAGGTAAACAGTTTCCCCACAACTTCTGACTTAATTACTGTTTACAGATGGATTTACCTGGAACAAGCCTTTCCCTGAAGGACCCAGCTGCTTGTATTTAGCCTTCAGCATCCTTACTGCTTTGGTTTGTGTACTGGGAATACCCGATACTGCACATTAAAAAATGATATTACCTTCTTTCATGCTGCTTTCAACCTGGTATTTACTCATTGTTTTTTTTGGCTCAACACACTAGACCCTTATTTAGCATATTGTTCTGTTCTGTACTGCAGTATGGATGCAACCTTTAGTTAACATAGTGTCCTGTTCTGTACTGCAGTATGGATGCAACCCTTAGTTAACTTATTGTCCTGTTCTGTACTGCACTATGGATGCAACCTTTAGTTAACATATTGCCCTGTTCTGTACTGCAGTACAGATGCAACCCTTAGTTAACATATTGCCCTGTTCTGTACTGCAGTACAGATGCATTACCAACATTCTGTGGTGAAGCATCATGTAAAGCTTAATTTTATCTATTGCTTTTATTCCCCAGTTAAGTCATTCATAATTGCAATCCTGCACAGTCACATTTTGACCCTTCTGCTATATCCTTTGCTTGTGTCATTTTGTGTTTTTGCTGCTGTATTTATTATCTTATTCTTTTCCTTATTTCACTCTGATACCTTCTTGCTATACTCACATCACTTATTATGTTCTTCTTTCATGCCTTCCCCTTTACTGCCTCTTACTGCTTACCTGCATGCACCCCGAAAAAGGTGTCTTGATGTATGTTGATTAAATTTTACATCCCGTAAATGTGTAAATATGAATACCTTATTGTGTGTTCAGTCGAGTCTACTTTGAGTGAATGAAATCCCACTTACCCAACTCTCTAAACATTGAGACGACATTACCGACAATGCATTTGAATGACCTCTCAAAACACTGACTGAAAACTCCAGGTAAATAACCACTTGGCAACCATGTTGAACCCTGCCCCTTTCCCCACTGTAGTGCAATCTTAGAGTTGGTATATTTAGTTGGGGGTGTGGGGGGAAAGACCCCACATGGGTAGGTTTAATTTGCTTTGCTTTTAATTTATTTTGTGGTGAGGACAAGTGGTTATTTACCTGGAGTTTTCAGTTGGTGTTCTGAGAGGTTGTTGAAATGCAGTTTCGGCTAAGTCATCTTGGTGTTTAGAAAGTTGGATAAGTGGGATTTCATTCATTCAAAATAAACCAGCTCAGTCACGTATAGTAATTATTGTATCACTGCATTCATTATATTTCTTAGGCTGGCATTTGGATGTTGCAGGTATCTTTATTTGTATAGTCTTATTTTGGCCTAATTTACATGTTGTTTTTTGTAACTATATATCCTATTAGTGAATTAATATTTTATATGTAAAAAGTGTTATAAATTCATGTTTCATACAAATACTGAAGCTTTTCTATCTGAGCCTTTATCAAAAATGGGTTCTGCTAAGCTGGACATTCTACAAACACAACTAAACAAATACATTTCTTAGGAGAAGCAGACTGGAAGCTTAGGGTTTTCCTACACCTGCAGATGTGGCTCAGGAGTCCTACTTAAAAAGAGTATCTACCACACTAATAGTATGACACACTTCATTTCAGAGATAGATTAACATGGCAAGAAGCACACTTTGGTCTAGCTAGTCAATCCACTTTCCTTACCTGCAGTGATTTTTGCAAGAATGATTTTATCAACCTTTTATTTCTGACAGTGGCACAGCATTTGTGTTGCCTCAGAATGCTTGGCCATCTAGTTTGCTATTTTTCTTGTGTCCATTTGGGATTTTGCTGGGTGCTTTGCATCACAAAGATATGCGTAGGTAAACTATCAGTCATCTGAATTGCTCATAGATATGCATGCATTCAGTGATAAACTGGCATCCTGTACAGGATTAGTTTTTGCTCTCTTCTGCCCAGTCTTTCAGCTTTTCCCGGTTAGGGGTCACCACAGCGGAACTCCGGTCTGCTAATGATTGGCAGTAGATTTTTATGTGCCGAGTTGCCGACTCTGACGCACAACCTTCAACGAAGGTACGTCCATTCACACATGTCTCCACACAGAAGACGCTCTAGCTGAGAATCGAATAGGACAACATCTTACTGTGAGATGACAACACTACTGCAGCACCACCACACCTGCTCTCTTCTGCCCAGTGATTGCTGTTATATGATCCATCTTCTTGTGATGGCCATACACAGGATAAAGGAAGTATTGCAGAATAAAAGAATGAATGAAAATAGGTAGCACTCTTACGGTCTTGTATGCCATCACTGCTTTTGGTCTTACCATATTCACTGAGAAGGCATTACATTGATACATCTTTAATTTCCTTCATAAGCACTATTTACCCGAACCATCTTATCAACATACAACTAATTTTAATTATTTATAAAGGATATGTAAACGTGGAGTAAACCGCTCCTCTAAAAGCCAACAAATAATAAAGGATATATAACACAAAAAACAGCGGAGCGGAACACGGCAAGCAGGAGATAAAATCCTCTTATGATGAAAATGTCCTCATTAGCACTGTGTAACACAATGAAGTTCAAAAAGATTCCAAAACGGGTAAAAAGCTTTATTACAGACAACGAGTTAGCGCTTTCACCTATTCAGGCTTCATCAGACTCAACACTACAATACTCTCACTAATTGATTTTATACACTAAACTGGCGGGAAAACCAATTAAATAAAACAATTAAACTGTTAAAACTCTAAAGAAAAATATATAAACAAACATAATAAAGCTATGTTAAAACTGTGAAAACATTAACAATCTTAAAATATGTACATATATCCAAAAACCATAGTAACATATAGACAACTATATATAGACCACAGATCTAAAAAGGCATAAAATCAGGATACAAAAAGGGGGAAAAAACAAAAAATATGTGGAATATGTGAGTCATATTTCTCATTTGTGTACCTTCAATCTCCTCATCTTCAGGTAGGGTTTAACAGATAATTTAACATTCAGACCTGGTGGAATATCAGATCTGAATCTCATGATCCAGAAATTCTCCCTTCCTTCTGTGTGCGTCCTAACGTCCCCTCCTCTGCAATTAATACTAACTCTCTCTAAAATCCTAAAACTGAAAGTATGAAGGGGACCACACTCAAGTACATGCTTGGTTAAGGCATTATGCTTGTGTGCCATCCTAATGCTATACAGATGTTCACGTATGCGATCTCTAAAACTCCTGTTGGTCTTGCCAACATAGAAGGATTGGCACAAGGAACAGGTGGCTAAATAAACTATGTTGTTGGTCATACAGTCCCCAAATGCCTTGATAAAGTACAGATGTTGGGTGACAGGATGTAAAAAAGTAAGACTGGAATTGATGTGTTCACAGAAATAACAGTGACCACACCTGTGTGTCCCATTCGGTGTCTTTGAACATGGTGGTTCTATGGGTGCTCTATCACATAATAATCTTTTAAGATTCTTCTTATTCCTATGCCTAAAGATAGGAGTTTCACCCAAAGTATCTCTAATCAAAGGGTCTACCATCAAAACCTTCCAATGTGTCTTAACGATGTCCTTGATGTTACCAACATCAGTAGTATAAAAAATAGAGAAAGCTGTACGCTATATAGTAGATGTGACAGGCAGACTAGATAATTCTATCTGATTAGCCCCTGTTTCTGAAAAATACGGGGCAGCAACCCCTGTCCTAGAACCTGCAATACTCTCAGTGCCCCTGGATATCTCATTGACACTATAACCACGGTCAATCAACCTATAATGTAATTCACTCATATCATGATCAAATCCAGAGGAGCTAGGATTATATCTAGAAACTCTAGTGGCCTGTCCCTTAATGATGTTATTAAATACATAAGGAGGATGCATGCTAGAACGATGTAACAGAGTGTTCATGTGACAGGGTTTCCTGTAGACCCCTGTATTGATTAGCCCACCCGGTAATTTCTCTACAAAGATGTCTAAAAATGATATCTTATGAACAGATATCTCATAGCTAAAATTCAGATAAGTAGTAGATGAGTTAATAGATTGTATAAAGCTCAATAACTCCTGGTGACCTCCTTTCCATAGAAAGAAAAGATCATCTACAAAGCGTCTGTAGAAAGAAACATGTTCCATAAATGCAGAAAGGAAAACATGTATTCATGTTCCCATTTGGCCATAAACAGATTGGCGTAGCTATTGGCACAAGAAGTGCCCATAGCTACGCCATCCTTCTGTAAAAAGCATCTCCCTTCAAAGTAAAATACATTGTTAGACAAAACCAAATGTAGTAAGGAAGTCAATAGATTGACCTTAGAGTCAGTCATATTGGATTCACGTCTTAAATAACGCTCTACCATGTCTATACCTAATGAATTAGGTATAACAGTGAAAAGAGATTGCACGTCCATAGTGACAAAAATGAAATCAATGTCTCCTGATAGTCCTTTCAAATGATCGTATAAATCAAGCAAAAACTGTCGTGTATCTTTTAAAACATATATGTTGTCATCAACAATCGGTCTCAAGTTATTCTCTATAAAAATGGAGGCTGGTTCTGTTATCCATCCCCTACCAGCTACATTCGGACTAAGGGGTGGGTCATTAAGGTCTTTATGAATTTTAAGGAGACCATTAATGAGTGGGATAGTGGGCTTAGGTACATCTAAAAACAAAAAAAGATTATTGTCTATCAAGTTGCTATTCAATAAGTGTAGTAACGCAGAATGTACTCTATGTGAATAAAAAGGAATAAGATCCTGTGCTAAAGGCTGATAAAATTGTACATCACTCAGCATGGATAACATCTTATTCACATAATAAGCTCTATCCATCACCACTACACCTCCTCCTTTGTCTGCTGGTCTAATGGATAGACTTGTATCTCTAGACAAATTCTTCAAAGCTGTACTCTCTTGAAACGTAAGATTATATCTATTATATGAACGTTTTAGTTTACTATCTCTTATTTTATATAAGTCATCCTCTACCAATTTACTAAAAGCAGCCAGTAGGGGATGTGGCTGTGGTACAAAAACACTAGGACGATGAAATTTCATACAAGTGGGATAATCCCCATTATTCCTAAAGCATAACTGAAGGGATAAATTGCGTACAAAAAGTTTGAAATCACGTATAGTTTCTTCAAATACACTGTGGGTAGTGGGTATAAAAGATAAACCTTTCTGCAATACAGATACCACATCAGGTGTCAAGGGATGGGAAGAGAGATTGAAAACTAAGTTTTCCCTTTCCCCTTGCTTTCCCACATCTTCTTTATGTTTTTGTTGGGTATATGTTCTACAGGTAATTTCCTTTTCTGTCTCCCTCTGCTCTGAGATCGTGACCTCCCTTCTCTCTGTTCTTCCCTGATAGGAAAAGGGTGGGAAGAATTGAAAACAGGAGTATTATTAATATTAGAAGTGATCATAGTGTTCCCTCTAAACAATGAGGAAATACCTAGACTAGAAGCTGTTGTTTTATTCCTTACAACAGGTTCAAGTTTCTGATCAATGTTATTAAGTTCATGAGATACTATGATAACATCAGATGTGCAAGTAGTGCCATGAGTATCATCATTACTGTTTACATTATCAGTCCCTTTATTAATGTTAGAAACAGAGTCGAATACTCTGTCCATATTAGTGCCAAAATCTTCAGTCACTGGTAGATGTCGTGTCTCTACAATAGTCTCTTTCACTGTACGATCTCCCTTCTTCCCCATATTCTCCGTGCTGTTCACAAAGTTATTTTCCACCAACAAAGGCGGATCTAAATTAGAAGTAACAACTCTAGAGCTAGATGCACTGTTCATATGGGCTGTAGATCCAGCATGCATCCTCCTTATGTATTTAATAACATCATTAAGGGACAGGCCACTAGAGTTTCTAGATATAATCCTAGCTCCTCTGGATTTGATCATGATATGAGTGAATTACATTATAGGTTGATTGACCATGGTTATAGTGTCAATGAGATATCCAGGGGCACTGAGAGTATTGCAGGTTCTAGGACAGGGGTTGCTGCCCCGTATTTTTCAGAAACAGGGGCTAATCAGATAGAATTATCTAGTCTGCCTGTCACATCTACTACACACCGTACAGCTTTCTCTATTTTTTATACTACTGATGTTGGTAACATCAAGGACATCGTTAAGACACATTGGAAGGTTTTGATGGTAGACCCTTTGATTAGAGATACTTTGGGTGAAACTCCTATCTTTAGGCATAGGAATAAGAAGAATCTTAAAAGATTATTATGTGATAGAGCACCCATAGAACCACCATGTTCAAAGACACCGAATGGGACACACAGGTGTGGTCACTGTAATTTCTGTGAACACATCAATTCCAGTCTTACTTTTTTACATCCTGTCACCCAACATCTGTACTTTATCAAGGCATTTGGGGACTGTATGACCAACAACATAGTTTATTTAGCCACCTGTTCCTTGTGCCAATCCTTCTATGTTGGCAAGACCAACAGGAGTTTTAGAGATCGCATACGTGAACATCTGTGTAGCATTAGGATGGCACACAAGCATAATGCCTTAGCCAAGCATGTACTTGAGTGTGGTCCCCTTCATACTTTCAGTTTTAGGATTTTAGAGAGAGTTAGTATTAATTGCAGAGGAGGGGACGTTAGGACGCACACAGAAGGAAGGGAGAATTTCTGGATCATGAGATTCAGATCTGATATTCCACCAGGTCTGAATGTTAAATTATCTGTTAAACCCTTCCTGAAGATGAGGAGATTGAAGGTACACAAATGAGGAATATGACTCACATATTCCACATATTTTTTGTTTTTTCCCCCTTTTTGTATCCTGATTTTATGCCTTTTTAGATCTGTGGTCTATATATAGTTGTCTATATGTTACTATGGTTTTTGGATATATGTACATATTTTAAGATTGTTAATGTTTTCACAGTTTTAACATAGCTTTATTATGTTTGTTTATATATTTTTCTTTAGAGTTTTAACAGTTTAATTGTTTTATTTAATTGGTTTTTCCCGCCAGTTTAGTGTATAAAATCAATTAGTGAGAGTATTGTAGTGTTGAGTCTGATGAAGCCTGAATAGGTGAAAGCGCTAACTCATTGTCTGTAATAAAGCTTTTTACCCGTTTTGGAATCTTTTTGAACTTCATTGTGTTACACAGTGCTAATGAGGACATTTTCATCATAAGAGGATTTTATCTCCTGCTTGCCGTGTTCCGCTCCGCTGTTTTTTGTGTTATATATCCTTTATAATTTTAATTATTCTTTTTTTCATTCAAATTACAATTCAACAATTTAACATTTGCATGTATCCTTGTAAAGGGTCCATCTATCTATGTATCACCTAATATGCGATCAAAACAGAAGTACTGGTGGCATCAGTTTAGAGGATTATGTTTAGATCTCTAATCATAACCAGGATGTTATACAACATGAGGCATTAATGTCAAGAAATTCATCTTGAAAGGTGAATCTTGACATCCATATCAAGAACAGGTTGTGATCAGAAAGACCTGATCAAAATACTTTGAGTGCATGGAGCTTAATATGCTCTCATGTACTACAAAAGTTAGGGGGGGGGGGAGTAGTATGGTAGTGATCAGTGCATCACAGCTTAAAAAGTTGTGACACACTAATTTCTGCCACACAGAGAGTGGCTAACAAAGAAGAGTATCAGGTTGCTGGTCAACAATTCCTTCAGACTTAAAAAAAAAAGTCTGAATGAAGTGTTTATGTTCATTTAACAGATTTTTGCTGTTTCTGCTCTGCACTGTTAATGTGTAAGACTAGTGCTTAGCAACATTGAGGGGTGCATAACAATTGTTAAACATCCTTCTGGCATGTGTAATTGTGACACTCCAAGCAGTACATAACACTTGAACAAATTTAAACATAACATAATACATAACAAACAAAGCCATTCAGATGCTAACTGTGCCAGTTACAATCACATCTGACACCTATTTATACTTTAGCATAAAGTTTAAAGCAAACTTGTTCAGGACAAGCAAAAACAGGCCATAACAAATTTAATGGATTCATTCAGCCCAGTTTGGCAATATCTTGGCCTACAAGACACTTGAAGGACTTCAATTCCATAATAACAGTGCAAACATAGTAAAACAATCCATTTGATTTAGAATATATTATTAGTTAAATAATGTCATGCTTTAATTTTATAAATATGTTTGTTAGCTCCTAAGCCAACATAATAACTTTGCAGGTGCATATTTTCTGAGAGTGTTTTGGCAAAATTACTCCCTTAGCGGTATTCAAAAATAACAGTGCACAGAGTGTGCCTTAATTCAATCAGGACATTTTAAAAATGTCTTACCTTCACAGAATGTGTCTACATATTATGCCTCTAAAGGAAATGGCTTTGTACTAAGTGCTAAAACATTCAGGTTAGCCACCATCCATAACACTGTGAAAGTTTAAAAAATATCTGAATGAAAAGAGTACATCACATGGCAATATTTGTTTCTGAATATCCTGCATTTTCTCATTCAACTCATCCAATGTTTCACCGGCATCACTGCCAGGGTCATCTTCGCTTTCTATTTCTTTGTAATAGCTTTCTTCACTTCTAACATCAACAAAAACACTTCCCATTCTAATTTAAAACATTGTCAATATTTACCATATACTAATAACATTAACATTTTAGTACATTTTCTATCGCTTTTCAACATTCCTGTCATTAAATTACCTAAACCTACCTTAAAAGATTCCATATCCAAACTAGACCAGAAAGCATATGTCCCAAAGTGCTGTGAATGCCTGTATCACACCTTCAGCAAAGAGATACTGTATTAGGAAACATCCGTCAGTGTCTGATAGTATTTATTGGTAATTGACAGATTCACTTCTAAGTCATCTTATCCATGTCTAGTTATAGTGCACCATTGTATGTCTTATTTTACCCATTGTCATTATATCTACAGCACACAACACACTACTTGCCAGAACCTTAACCAATGGAAAATCACCAACTGCTTCAACTTGTTGCTGTCCCAAACATAATCTCATCTCATATCATATACTTTTAACAGCTTTCAGAAAATTAGTTGGATATCCACTGGAATAGTTTGGAGTATACGTGGCAACAGGAAGGACAAAGAGGTACAAACTTTGTATCCTTTGGTCTAATTCCAACCCAGCTGTTTTCAGCCTACAAAAGCCAACTTTTGACCTTTGCTTATCTCACCATTTGTCTTGCTAATAGATTCTTCTGGACTATGCATTAACTAAATTACTAGTTACTTAGTATGTGCCACCTGCCATAGCTACTTCATCAATGCCTGAGAGGGGCAGAATTTATTGCCCTCACCTTTGTTTTTGTTTTATTTACCTCGTAACTTGAAAATAAATAAATATGATCCAAAATCTCAAATAAACAACATATATATATATATATATATATATATATATATATATATATATATATATATATATATATATCAGTTAACTGCCAGAAAAGAAAATGTTATTTCTGCTTGCTTTGTCAAATTTCCCTTTCAAATTCAAATGCTTCACTGCTGTTGGTAAGAGCTCAAGACATAAAGCAAGCAAGACTGCTGACACTGGACACCCTAGATAGTTTAAAAGGCAAAGATATTCCTGCATGAATATTCAGTCTGACTATAGAAGTTATATATTTTTACTAGAATTAGCTTAAAAATAATTTTCTAAGTGCAGACTCTAGAACACCTGAGTAAGGTAAAACCATTCAGCCATGTCAAAGATGTTTTCTTCATTGAGACTGATAATCACAAGCTTATAATTTTTAATTTGTGCGGTTTTGGTTCAATATGAAATAATCACCTTTATCTGTGGTGGGCAGCTTCCCACGTGTCTAAAGCAACATAAAAATATTAAGTATATACGGCAGTAGTTTCCCTTTACAAATATTCAAAAACCTGCAGTTTTGCTCCTCACTTGACCTTACAAAAACTGTCTCTAACGCTTTCTGAATTATTGGACTGAAAATATTTTTTCTTTGCAGATTTGCATGCACTGTAAATAATGTAAAACCAGACTTTAGTATTTACCCAAGATTAACATTCATTACATCAAGCCTGCTTTATTCAGAAGTCACTTTGTAGCATTATATAGAGTATTTTTTCTTGCAAAGCTGCATTTTATCAGTATAAGTGAACGGATGTGTTCCAATCACTTACACTGATAATTTTTGGGTGGTGTTTGTTTTTCTGTGGAGACTGGCAGACAGTAAAGTAAGGTAATTTCTTTGTTTTCCCCACTGTTTTGTGACCAGAGTTGATATATTGTTGGTATAATATATGTATTTGGGGTGCAGAGGGGGCCCACCCCCACAAAAATAATGTTTTATGTACTTTTATATTGTGATAAGGGTTTTAATGGGTCTGATGAAACTCATCAGTTTTGAGGATTTTCAATTCTGGTATATCAATTTTCAATGTAGTACGCACTTTATTTTGGACATCTCCTTGTAAACCATCCCAAAGACCTGCAGTCAAATTCATTGCCTGAACACCATTTGCTAGCTGCATTTGTTCTCAACAACTTTGTTAAAGTCCAGACATTCTTTCTTCATTTTATTACCAATATTAGACAACAATTTACCTATGGCATAAATGATAATTCAATAAAGGCGTTTAAAAAATATCATTACTAAGTTTCAAAAAAATTAATTTATAACCTGAACATAACTTATTTACATGAAAAAAGTGTATATGGTAGGGATGGAGAGACTGCTTTTACTGCATCATCACTAGAAAACATTTAACCATATACTTGAGTATCTTTTGTCTCAACACAGAATTAGCAGAGTTTATATTTGTAAGATATTTGAAAAGAAACAATACTATGTTCTACCCTCCCAGTTTTTTCTAGAGTATGTTCATAACTTTATTTTCTTTACTACAAACTTAGTTTCAGTTTCGCTGCCTGTCCTACCAAAAACCTTTTCTTCATAAATCAAACATTTTGGTTATAAACAGTAAACCACAGGAGCTCTACTCCTGTGACATTTATACTGAAAGAAACAGATCTCTGAACTCACCGATAGAGGTATTCAATATATATCACAGAAATGGTTAGTTCACCCAGCTACTTAACTATACCATGTATTCACCTTTAGCTCATAGGTTCATAGGTTCATAGGTAAGTACTAGGCTATCTGCCCAAGGGCATTTGTAAGCCTAGCCAGAATGTGTTGGCTTTCGCCACCTCCTTACATTAGTTCCCCGTTCCTCTGTCCAGCAGAACCATTAGTTCCCTGCGCCACTGTCCAGCAGAACCACTGCAGTGATCCCTGGGGTAAATTTTCTGTTTCCCATCCACCCATCAAGGTTTCTCTTGAAGAGTGTTAGTGAGGGGCTCTCCCTGATGTATATTGGAATCCTGTTCCAAAGCATGGGGAGTCTCTGGGACAGGAATCTATCCCGCCAGCATGTCCTATTTATTATTGTTGTGAGGTTTATATCTCTAGAGTGTGTGGCTCTCCGGGATTTGTTTTTTTTTTAGGTGGAGCATGTCCATCAATTCTGTGTTGGTCATGGCCTTGTATGTCAGGCAGAGATCACCTCTGAGTAAGCAGTATGCAACCGAGTACAGCTGGAGTTTCTTAAGTTAGACTGCATAGGGCATCTGTTTGAGGCCAGTAATCCTCTTGGTGAGGAACTTTTGTGGTCTTTCCAACTGTTGCAGGTGTTTTGTAAGGTACATCCCAAATGGGACATTGTATTCTATGATGGGTCTAATGAGTGATGAGTAGAGAGGCACAATAACCTCTTTTGTTCTAGATGCGAACCCTTTTGTGATTAGGTGGGCCACAAAGAAGGATTTTCTAACCGCCTTGGCAATATGATTATCAAAGGAGAGATTACTATCTACTTGGGTCCCCAGATCCCTTATTACATTTTCTGTATTTAGGGGATTACCACTTATGTGGTAGTTCATGGATATTTTATTTTTTCCAAAGGGGAAGACTATGCACTTTTTGGCATTTAGCTTGAGGCCATGATTTTGACACCAGGTATCTGTCTCAGTGAGACCCTTATGGAGGGTGTCTGTATCAGCTGGAGAATCAATTATGGCCCCTAATTTGCAGTTGTCTGCAAACTTGATCAGACATAGTCCTCCTATGCTTGCCTGTACCTCTGAGAAGTATATACTGAACAGGAGGGGTCCTAGGACTCAGCCCCAGGGGACGTCACTTGTAACCAGTTTAGAGTCGGACGTGGAGCCTGCAACTCTCACCATGTGGGTTCTATCAATGAGCCAGTTGGCAACCCATCTCGTGACGTAGGGGTTTATGTTCAAGCTGGTGAGCTTGTCTATAATACTAGAATGGGGAATGGTGTCAATAGCCTTTGTGAGGTCTAGGTAGGCTGTGTGGACCTCCTTTCCCTTATCTAATGCCTTGGTAACCATCTCAAAGAAGTCCACCAGGTTTAGGAGGCATAATCTGCCCTTAACAAAGCCAAACTGGGAAGGGTCCAAGGTTTGGAGGTTTCCAGTGTCTCTGTTAATGAGTTCCATGATGATGCGCTCCATAACCTTGCAGACCAGGCTAGTCAGGCTTATAGGGCAATAGTTCCCGGGGTCCACTGTGGCTCCACCTTTGTGGGATAACTGTTGCTGTGCGCCACTCTGTGGGTATGTAGCCTGTAGAGAGGCTGAGTTTGAACAGTGTGTTTAGGTAAGGGGTTAGTTCATTTTGGAGCTCTTGTAAGACACAGCCTGGGACACCATCCGGTCCCATTGAAGCTGTGTTTTTGGCTTTGGATAGGGCTGTTTTAACCTGTGTGTCAGTGATTGATATGGCCCTACATTCTTCTGGTATGGTTATGGGCCCT